>NW_006955260.1:0-6297 GCF_000164805.1 Carlito syrichta
TTCAGGCCCCCATCAAACTGGAATCTTCCAGATGTCAGCCGCTGGAGACTGCCGCTGGAGAGCTGGATCAGGAAGATTTCTCCCCAGCCATGGAAGTGAATGCCCTAGTATGTATGCAACCTGCCCAGGAGCTGAGTTTGGAAACAACAAAGTTCAAATACATGTAGAATATCCCATCTGTAGCCCTCTTAGCTGAAACTAGACTGGTCCAGGCTGGTCATCGAGGCTGCTACTCTGTACTGTACTGAAGTGGCTTGGATTCCCCAGGCAAGCCTGGAATGTGTCATTCTTATTGATAGGATTTCAAACAGTGAAGCTTCTAACAGTTTATGATCTCATATATATTTTTTAAAAGCAGGATTTATTGAGAGGACAGAAAAGCTCCCACAGTGGGAGGGGACCTGAGGGGGTTGCCCAGAACCAGCTTTCTTCGTAAGAAAGCCAAAGTCACTCCAAGAGGGAATGGTTTCGACCCTTTACAGCTGCAACGTGCCCTTGGGAGAAAAATCGTTTCCTGTTAACTTGGCAGCTGCCTTTATTTGGCTCTGTTATTCCAGCCTGATGAGTGGCAGGCAGATTTTCATTCTCTCAGTCAAAGCTCATCTGCATGTGCTCAGAACACTTATTTCAGGCTATACGGAAAGCATGATGACCTTCCCATGTGGCTGTGAGGGCAGTGTTATCCAGGTGAGTTGGTGCAGGGATTACAGGATTGCAGAGACATTTTGGAGTTTTACAGAGCAACTGAGGGTTTGAGAATGGAAAAGGAAAGTGAACAACACTGAGAACTCAGAGGAGGTAAATCAGACAGCTGGAAATTGTGGAAACAAACACTAATCCCTGAGTGGCAGTGAGCAGTTTCGGCAGGACTAAGGGGTGGGCTGAGTTTACATATGGGTAATGCATTCCACAAGGCATCACAGAGTTTGCTCAGGGATCCAAGCAGAAAGGGTATTCATATACAGTCAGATGAAGGAAGCAGAAGACAGAGGAGCCCCTGCAAACTTCCAGAAACTCAGGCACGGGGACATCTGTCACAGCTGGCATTAGCTTCCTGCAGCCAGAGGTGCACTATCTGCCCTGTGCCTGCTGTGACCAGTTCAAGAGAGTGACAGCTCTGTCACCTCTCCTATCCTCCAGGCCTCACACAAGTGTCTCTGGGGAAGACCCTCACCTGGCTCCACATGAGAGCCCCAGTTCAAGGCTGAGGAGGAGTATGAGAAGATGGTGAAGATGCATCCAGCCCACATATGGGGCATGGTGAGATGATCCACAAACAAACCAGCACAGCAGGGGGGCGAGTTTGGAGTGAAGGGACACTGGACACAGCATCCATGCCCTGCTCTGAGGATCTGCAGAAACTGGCACAGGACATGCAGTAAGAGTCTGAGCTTCTCTCATCCAGATCCAAAGGGGCAGGGAGATGGCAGCAGGGGATGCCATTCGGCACACATTTCCTATTGAGAAACTGTCTTCTTAATTTCTGAAATGGTGCAATAAACAGCATGAATTCTTGAGAGGTGATAGGCACAAAATGAACACAAGACAAATGAAAAGAAACACATGAGCCACTGACCAGCTCTGTCCCCATGTGAAGTTCCCTCCATGATGTGGCCATCCGGATGGTGAGCAAGCACATCTGCGTTCTTACAGTACACGGTCTCCTGCTTCCCAAAGTGGAGCATCTGAATGTGACGCTAGCAATGGAGCCACTCACTGAGAGAAGGCATGCAGTGGGAAGGAAGACTGTGCAGTTATTTACAGATTTTACTGAAACTGGCATTCAAATCTTATCTTCAAATTCCACGATATAAGGTACCATACAAAACAAATATTATTGGCTAAGAGAAAAAAAATTTTTAATTAAGACGGTTGTTAAAATGTGACCAAGAAAGCAATCAATACACAGCCTAATTCACTTCATCTAATTCCAAGAAATTACATGAAACCTTAGTTTGTCCAAAAATGTATTGAAAAAGGAAGTTAATCTGTCTGCTTTTCAAATGTGTTCATAAACTCTGCCTGGTGCAAAGTTCTTTTAACTTACACTTAATCACTGCCTCTTCCTAAGAGTCTATTAGACTAGCAAGGCAGACAGCAATGGACCAAGTTCAGGGTGGGGTGTAGAAACTGGTTTGGAAGCCGCCTCATTAGGGCTGTGATGGGGGTGGTGCAGCTCCAGGGCAGCCACCTCCCTCCCTGAGCCTCCAGGGTCTCAGCTGTAGGAGGGGCAGGACCAGGGGGAGATGCTGGCACTGACATTTTATGCATCTGCCTGACAAGTAGGTATCCTCTCCTGAAGGTCCTGCCCTCCTGGAGTTACCCTGAGTGCCCATCCTAGCCTCACTTTTCAACCAAGGATATAAAATAAAGCAAAACAAGAAGATCGTGGACAGCCAAGTCTACCCTTAATTCACAGGCAAGAGGCAAGAGTTAGAGACTTTTTAATAAAAAGGATTTCTCTGTGGTTTGTGACTAATGAGAAGCAACCAATGTATTTCAGAGTGGGGGGAACCTGGGCTGCCCTTGGAAGCAGGAAAAGGCCGTCACTGGGGAACCTCTGCACACTGGCATGCGAACCTGTGGGGTGCCCACGAGCGCTGACAGTCAGTCAGTCAGACACACCCTCCAGAGGAGCCACCTCCCTGACCTCACCTCTGCCCCCTTCCCCTGTGGGTTGAAGATGGCAAGCACTAAGGAGACAGGTGAGCAGATCCTGTCTCCTCTCCCAGAGTTTAACTGGGAGATTTTCACACAGTGAGACACTTCCCACAAAGTTTGGTCAGTATGAGGATGGGGAAAACCAAAGAGGTGCTCCCAACCTTGTATGGGGGAGGCAACAAAGCCTTGGTTTGTTCTTTCACACACTCTGGCTTCTACTCCAAACCCTGGCTCTTACTCTGGCCCAAACTTCCCAGTAGACATGCTGACCTCCCATCAAATGGCTGCCTCTCTTCCTGGTCCCAACCATGAGGTGGAGCAGTGGCTGTAACAGGAAGTGATGTTGCCACTTCTGGGCCAGCCCTTCCCTTGCTGTGGCTCTGAGGAGGCTGGCTGCTCTGGATGGTGAGAGCTGTACCTCAGAAATTTTGGAAAGCTCATAGACAGTTGAAACTGATTTATCTGATGACCTACTTGGGCCAGACAGCTCAGAGTCACTTCTTTGCAGTTTGTCTGAAGGTCCCAAAATGTTATTTCCAATCCATATGCAGTCTTTTATTCTGCCCCCTTTAAAGCTTGATATTTGCTTTTGTTGACAACATTCCAAAAATTCTCCCTCAAATATGACTTATTACCTGTGCAAACAACTGAATGTCTCTCCAGTCATTGTTTATTCAGGAAAAAAACATATAACCATAAGCAACCAAGGGTGAAGACACCAAATTGCCTGGATACTGAATTTTTAAAATCTTGGTTCAAGTGGAATTTTCATTACCTATCATTAAATTTATTTTTAATTAGAAGAAAAACTGTTGCTGGGCTCGGTGGCTCAGCCTGTAATCCTGAGCTTCGGGAGGCCGAGGTGAGTGAATTGCCTGAGCCCGCGGATTTGAGATCCGCCTGGGCAACCTGGTGAGACCTCGTCTCTACAATAAATCAAAAAGTAGCCGGGTGTGGTAGCGCGCGCCTGTAGTTCCAGCTACTCGGAAGGCTGAGGCAGAAGGATCGCCGGAGCCCAGCAGGTCGAGGCTGCAGTGGCCGGGAGTGGCCACTGCACTCCAGTCTGGGCGACAGAGTGAGACTCTAACTCAAAAAAAAAAAGAAAAACTGTTTAAGTGCAAAAGGAAGTGCACTTCTCCCTTCCGTCAGCCCCATCTTGCCGATGCTTCCCATCCAGGAAGGAGCAAGACCTCGGGCAGACATGCAGACAGAACCCTGAGGTCTGGAGACAACCACCCTGCTTCAAGGTATAAGTCCCTCTGCAGAGGGAAATGCCCCATGGGTTTTTGCCAAAATGTCAATGGAAACGTTTCTATTTGCTTTAATTTTTATTTTTAAAGTTAAACACCACAGTTGAGGATGTGGAAGAAATGAGAAATCGGAAGATAAAGATACTGCAGCTTCTACTAGTTGATGGTCCTACAATCCACTCAGGAAGCACAGGACACATGTCAGAATCTAGACAGTAGGAAGTGTTCTACCTCCTGTACTGGCAGCTTGAAGCTAGAGATGTCTCTATGTTAATATCTTTCAACAACATCGAGACCAGAAACACCTGGTACAGATGTACATTCTCTAAATCTTAGGTAAAAATAGAGTTTTTGTTTTATTTTAAAGTACAATTTCTAAAGACTCCTCTATAGTAGAAATTTATTTTCTCACAGTTCTGGGGGGCTGGAAGACCAAGATCAAGTTGCCATTCAATTTCACTTCCTGGTGACAGCTCTCTTCCTGGCATGCAGTCAGCCACCTATTCATTGTGTCCTCACATGGCAAAGAGAAAGAAAAATATCTCTCTTTCTCTGCTTATATGGCCACCAATTATATCAAGTTTAGACCCCACCTTCTGAATCTCCCAAAAGTCCTATCACCAAATACAGTTACACTGGGGTTAGGGCTTCCACACATAAGTTTGGGAGGACACAATTCAGTCCATAGCACTTTATGTTGAGCAACTAACTGTTGGCTAGGGTAAAAAAAATCTCCATCTCCTGTTTAAGGTGATGGCTCAATCAGAATGTCTGGCACTACCTCAGGAAGTACAAAGACTTATTTTAGACAGGACAACTGTGACATCTTATGAAATGTTCTAAAAGCTCTTGTGTTGTCACAGGAAGCAAAACGTTATGATATAGCTTCTTTTAAAACGTTGCATTTTTGAGCAGTCACTTCACCTTTACCACCAAAATTCAAAGACCTTAAAAATCAATATCCAAGCTGGGCTCGGTGGCTCAGGCTGTAATCCCGCGCCTTTGGGAGGCTGAGGTGAGTGGATTGTCTGAGCCCGCGGGTTCGTAACCTGCCTGGGCAACTTGGCGAGAACTCATCTCTACAATAAAATCAAAAAAATTAGCCGGGCATGGTAGCGCGCGCCTGTAGTTTCAGCTACTTGGAAGGCTGAAGCAGAAGGATCGCCGGAGCCCAGCAGGTGGAAGCTGCGGTGGCCAGGAGCAGCCACTGCATTCCAGTCTGGGTGACAGAGTGAAACTCCAACTCAAAAAAAAAAAAAAAAAATCAATATCCAGCTGGGTGTAGTGGCTCACACCTATAATCTCAGCATTCTGGGAGGCAGAGATGAGAGGACTGCCTGAGGCCAGGGGTTCAAGACCAGTCTGAGCAACTCGGTGAGACCTCGTCTCTACAACAAATAAAAAATTAGCAAGGTGTGGTGGTACATGCCTATAGTTCCAGCTAGTTAGAAGGCTGAGGTGGAAAGATCACCTGAGCCCAGCAGGTCAAGGCTGTGGTGGCCATGAGTGTGCCATTGCACTCCAACCTGAGCAACAGAGTGAGACTCTGACTCAACAAAACAAAACAAAACAATATACACTCCAGCCCCACCTCTATGTTCTCTAAGTCTAAAACCAAAGCAATCATCAAGAGTTTTGAAAACAAACCAAAAAACTTTATTTACAAAAGTAAATTTTAACGTACTTTTACATATCATACCATGTTAATAGTGACAGCAACAGATTCTGTGGAAGATTTAAAACACATTGATTTTAAAGTACATTAAGATTTATGCAGCTCATGTCCCCCTAATTATATTATAAAACTTTTGCTTTAATGTTTGGTCATGTTTTTGTGCAGAAGTGATGTTTCAGAGCAGGTTTACCACCAGGCATGGTCACATCACCATTGGCTGTGGATTTCCAAGAAGCAAAGGAGCCAATCTTAGCAAAGCTCGCACTGGCATTTTCAGCTGTTTAAATTTGAAGAGTAGTTCAGCAAAGCTCGTGCTCCCTAAAGAAATAGAAATGGGGGAAGGTTACATCTCTAAATAAATTCAGTCATACATCTGCTTTCAAGGAAACTTCAGAAACACAATCTTGTTTACAGCAGGCATTCTCTGCTCTGAAAATGATTACCCAAAGACAGTATTTAATCATGACTTTCCCTAAGGCACTCTAATACAGGTTGCGCATCCCTTATCCAAAATGCTTGGGATGAAAAGTGGCTTGGATTATTTGCATTCCAGACTTTGGAATATTTGCTTTGCACCTACAGGTCGAGCATCCCTAATCGAAATTCCAAAATCTGAAATGCTCCAGTGAACATTTCTTCTTAATATTATGTTGGTGCTCAGAAATTTCACATTTTGGAACATTTCAGATTTCAAATTAAGAATACTCAACC
>NW_006955261.1:0-836 GCF_000164805.1 Carlito syrichta
CTGATTTATTTTTAATACTAAGGATCATATAGAAAAAAAGGCAGGTTATCTACAAGGAGAAAAGAAAATAAAACTGGTGTAAGTTAGAAGAAATGACAGAAAAAAACTAAAACAACTCCAAAAGATTTAAGTAGACAATTTAGACATAGACAAATTGGATTGTTGTTCATATTGAAAAATTACTTAAATTATCTGAGCTTCAGTTTCTCATATGTAAATATGACTAATATTTTATTTCACACAGAGTTGCTGGAAAGACCAAGTTGTTCTACACATACAGTGCCTGCTATGGGACTGAAAACTGTTTTCACACAACTTTCAAACAATTATCTCATTGTAAGTATGAATAAAAATGTCACTGAATGATCCCCAAAGTTATGAAGGACAACTTGAAAGTAACAAACTTTAAAATAATCTAAAAAATATTAAAATATTGATGATAGTGGTCATTCTTTTCCTATTCCTGCTTTTAGTAGGACTTTTCTTAAGATTTCACTGTCATACAGAGTCAGATTATTGTGTCTCCAATACATTAACCTATCCTTACTTACAATGAGAGTTAAATTATAGGCATATGTTTAAATAAAATGTTGAGTTGCTGAGATGTGATTTTGAGAAGGCAAAGCACACAGTTAGCCATTACCATTTGTTTAGAAAGATAAGAGGTAAAGTATATTTACAGAATAGTTACCAAAAGATAAATTAAATCCATTCTTATCCTGTATTTTGATTGCTTAAACTGAATTTTAGACTAATGCAGATTATGCTGTCTTCTGTGACCATAAAGTTGAATTCTCACTTAGTTTTGCTTATTTTAATAGTTATCACCAAGAACT
>NW_006955262.1:0-807 GCF_000164805.1 Carlito syrichta
CGGTTACTCCATCACAATATCTACATGACATCTTGCTAATGGCAAAACAAGAATCAGGGTTTCCAATAAGGATTCTGGGTAATAGGATTCCTCATATACAGGACATTACATGGCCCCTCGGTAAAAAAGAATAAGGAATCTGTGATACAGGTGTCCACAATCCGAAAAATTCTCAGGGTGTCTTGCTGCGGTATAAACAAGAATCAAGGTTTAGAGCTCGTCTCATGTTTTGGAGACATTTGGCTTGTGGGTATTATAAATCAGTCATTTCAGGACTCAAGCAACATTCTGGTCTTCTTGAGAGTTGTATTCGGGTATCTGGTAGTACAAGTCCCTTATGTACCTCAGGACAATTAAAGAGAATTTCCCAGAAAAAAGTATCATCTTGGCGTATTTTTATGTAATTTTGGTCTTAACATGAACTTGGTAATCCTTAAATTTCCTTTCGTACTTTATTTGGAGACGGGCCGAGGCTTTTGCATATGCCAAATATTTACTACAAATTATTGAAATGTAACCAGGATCCATGGATTCCACATCCTAGTAAACATCTGGGCATCTTCATTTTGGTACACAGAGTTCTGGAATCCATATAGACAGGGAAATTCAGGGCATCTTGCTGAGAATGGAAAGGGAATCCGGTTCTTGGATTCTCAATCACCTAAATCTACAAAGTTTCTTGATAAAGTTTAATCAGCATCTGGGCTTCTAAGTCGCCACATTTTTAGTGTGTCTTTAGAAAAGGGACCAGGAATCTTGGTTCCAATTCCTAAAGAAATTTATGGGAGTCTTTCTCTTGATATCCAA
>NW_006955263.1:0-770 GCF_000164805.1 Carlito syrichta
TTCCAGTGTCCCAGGCTTTCTCCTAAGCCAGCCAAGTGAGCTGAAAAATTCATAACAGATAGAGGCTAGGTCAGTAAACAGAAGACTAGAGACAGATGGAACCAGGAGACAGGCCTTCAGGGAAGGTAGATTTAACCAGGACATAGTCAATATCTCAGCAATTTGGTGAGGAAGCTGTTTCAAGCAACTAAGAGAAGGATGCTACCATGAGTCTGAATAAAGTTTTAACAATGGGTTGAATAATGATGACAACAAATGCAGAGCTGACAGCCATGTGGCAAAGCCCCGTGTCATGGAGGATTAGTCCCATGCTCTGGATCCTAACCAAGAAACGCCTGCTATGTTCAGGTCGATTTCAAACCTGTTTTGCATCAGTGACTTCTTTGTTCTTTCTGCCTGTTTCAACTCTAACTTTGTTCTTACATCTGTCCCACCATTGCCAGTAGAGGCTGATAAATTGTTTGGTCTCACAGGCTGACAGTGGGAAAGGAATCGTGTCAAGGATGTGTACCTTGTGGACACCCTCAGAAACCTTATGCACACCTGTTGTTGATGATTTATATGAGATTTTCAACTTCTGGTCACATGCAATATACATGACATTTCCCATTCTAAACAAATTCTATCATGGAAGGAAACTGGGAACCTTACGGGACAGGGTGAATGCATTTTTCATCTGGGAGGGATGTGAATGTCTGGGGACTGGAGGTTAACCTGTGGTACACAGGAGTTCTAAAATGATCTCCAAATATGTCTCACCCTTATCCCTG
>NW_006955264.1:0-786 GCF_000164805.1 Carlito syrichta
CTGACTGGCTTTTCTAAAGATGGCTTTTGTAAGTCAGAGATGTACTGATTGAACACTTGTCTCTGATTGTGTCCTTCAAGTAAGTGAGGACGTTGGTTAGTAGAAATGAATTACAGACAATCTCTGACTTGGTGGGAGGGCTCAACTTAAATGTTTCAACTTTATGAAGGTATAAAAATAATAGCTGGATCACAGCTCACTGCAGCCCCAAATGTCCAGGCTCAAGTGATTCCCCTGCCTTAGCCTCCTGAGTAGCTGGAATTATAGGCATGTGCCACCAGGCCTTACTAATTTTTAAAAATTAGTAAGACTCAAGAACTGGGTCTCCCTCATGAGCAATGGCTCTAAATGAAGTGCAGTAACTTTCCTATAGGGGCAGGTGCTCTTCATCAGGTACTGGGATCTTCCTCAACTTCAGAGGCTCTGCCTCAGGTGTAGGCACTCTTCATAAGGCGAGTGCTCTGCCTCAGATTCAGGGTGGTTCCCTCACGTGGTTGTTCTCTCCTTCATGTGCAGGGGTACTTTTTCAGGTGCAGGGCTCTTCTCTGGCTGCAGGGTCTCTTCATCAGGTGCTGGAGTCTCTCTCAGGTGTGGGGGCTGTCCTGCAGGTGCAGGGCTGTCCCTCAGGTTCAACCTTTTACTTAAGTTCAGGACTCTTCCTCAAGTACAGGGGCTCTTCACTAGTTTCTGGGATTTCACTCAGGAGCAGGGACTTCCTCTCTGGTTTCAGGCTCTTCCTCAGCTGCAAAAGTTTATTTTCAAGTATTGGGCTTTTCCTCAAGTCAG
>NW_006955265.1:0-3394 GCF_000164805.1 Carlito syrichta
GACCACACTGTTGAGGTGCGATCTGAACAGGGACCTAAAGGTGGTGAGGGAGTGAGCCAAGATGATGATTGGAGGAAAGGGTATTTCAGGCAAGGGGGACCTCCCAATGTAAGAACCCTGCAGTGGAAATGCTTGTCTATTCCAGGAACCACAGGGAGGCCCATATGGATGCAACTGAGTGAGTCGGGTGGATAGTACATAGAGAGCAGAACTCATGGGCATTGAAGGCCACTCTGAAGACTCTAGCTGTTTTTGTGAGGCATGTGGGACACTACTTGGAGTTTTTGGATCAGAAGAGGAACATAATCTACATTTTATAAGCATCAACCTGGCCGCCTTACTGTGTAGAGTGTAGGGAATACCAATGGAACAGGAGTATAATGCAATTTTCCATGCAAGAGAGGATAGTGGTTGGTGTCACGATCATAATTGGTAAATATGACAAAGGAGTCATCAGATTATGGATCTATTTTATTTTATGTATTTATTTTTTTGAGTTGGAGTCGTACTGTGTCACCCAGGCTGGAGTGCAGTGGCACAATCATGGCTTACTGCAGCATTGACTTTCTGGACTCAGGTGATCCTCCCACCTCAATCTCCCAAGTAGCTGGGATTACAGGCATATACCAGGTCCTTGCCTAGAAACGGCAAGGTAATTTCACCTTTCTGAGCCTCATTTTTCTAATATTTAATTTAGAACAATGACAGACAATCAATTGTACTCTCAATATTATGTATAATTATATGTGTATATATCTATATCTATATCTATCTCTCTCTATATATAAAGCTACAGCATAGTAAATTTCAACAAATATTAGTGACCTTCTCAATAGATAACAGTATTTTAAGGTAGAAATATTAGATTCTCAAAATATAGCAGGAGTCTAAGTTGCCCAGGTCTAGCTAAGTTGCCCAGGTTGGTCTCGAACTCCTCAGCTCAAGTGATCTTCTCACCTCAACCTCCCAAATTGCTGGGATTATAGGTGTGAGCTACTGCTCCCAGCCTAGATGATGGATATATTTTAAAGGTGGGACAAAGCAGTTTTGTTTCTAGAAAATTGGAAGTTGGGTATGAGAAAATGAGAAGAGTCAACTAGAAAGATAGAATTGCCATTTTGAAATGGGTATTTTGTGCATGGGGCACATATCTTAAGGATTAAGTTGTAGACATTTTGAAATTGTAGCATCTATACACGTACACACTACACAAAGAATATAATACATAATAGGATTATATACACAAACCCCCCCACCCCCATTACTATAGTATTACTAACGCAAGAATATACTCCTGCCAAACCCCAAAAACAAGAGAATTACACCAGCTCATATAACTAACTTACATATACTAAATTATTCTTCGCTTCATGTGTATTTTATTAAATTACAGAGCCATGTCCCTATTAAGGGATGAAAACTATAGTTAAACTTATATTTTCAAATAACACTATTAACCAATCATACTTTCCCTAAATTCCCAACTTAAACCTTAAATCCCTAAATAATGTAACCCAAACCTTAATATTCCACTTCCACTCACTTAATAACCCCAATATAACCAATACTGACATAATACTTTAGCTCTACAAATAAATAGGTTAATGTAACTTACAATTAAAGCAAGGCACTGAAAATGCCTAGACGGTCCCAGTCCCATAAACACATAGGTTTGGTCCTAGCTTTCTCATTAGTTTCTAGTAAAATTATACATGCAAGTATCTGCCCTCCAGTGAGAATGCCCTCTAGGTCCCAACAGACCAAAAGGAGCGGACATCAAGGACACTAACAAGTAACTCACAACATCTTGCTCAACCACACCCCCACGGGATACAGCAGTAAGAAAAATTAAGCAATAAACGAAAGTTCGACTAAGTTATACTAGAAATACAGGGTTGGTAAATTTCGTGCCAGCCACCGCGGTCATATGATTAACCCAAACTAATAAGATCCGGTGTAAAGCGTGTTTAAATTATACTCAAACTAAAGTTAAACCCTGACTAGGCCGTAAAAAGCTACAGTCAAACCTAAAATAATCCACGAAAGTGACTTTAATGTTTTGAAGACATGACAGCTAAGACTCAAACTGGGATTAGAAACCCCACTATGCTTAGCCATAAATATAAATAAATTTAAACAAATTTATTCGCCAGAGTACTACAAGCAACAGCTTAAAACTCAAAGGACTTGACGGTGCTTCACATCCCTCTAGAGGAGCCTGTTCTATAACTGATAACCCCGATTAACCTTACCACCCCTTGCTAATTCAGTCCATATACTGCCATCTTCAGCAAACCCTAAAAAGGCCCTAAAGTAAGCACAAGTATAAACATAAAAACGTTAGGTCAAGGTGTAACCTATGAGGTGGAAAGCAATGGGCTACATTCTCTACTTTAGAGCATTACGAATATTCTTATGAAAACAAGAATTAAAGGAGGATTTAGCTGTAAACTAAGAATAGAGAGCTTGATTGAAAAAAGGCCATGAAGCACGCACACACTGCCCATCACCCTCCTCAAATGCAACCCATACAACAGCTACATAAAAATAAATCATAACGCATGAGATGAGATAAGTCGTAACAAGTTAAGCATACTGGAAAGTGTGCTTGGAATAGACAAAGTGTAGCTTAAACTAAAAGCACCCGGCTTACACCTGAAAGATTTCACAAATGACCATTTTGAACTTAACCCTAGCTAAATTAATTAAATTATATCAAACCTTGTAAACCAAAACATTTACTTAACCTAAAAAGTGTAGGAGATAGAAATTTATGTAGGAGCTATAGATAAAGTACCATAAGGGAAAGATGAAAGACACCTTAAAGCACAAAAAAGCAAAGATACTCACTTTTACCTTTTGCATAATGAATTAGCTAGAACAATTTCACAAAGAGAACTATAGCCAAAAACCCCGAACCCAGACGAGCTACTTGTGAACAGCCAAAAGGGTACACTCATCTATGTCGCAAAATAGTGAGAAGATTTTCAAGTAGCGGTGAAAAGCCTATCAAGCCTGGTGATAGCTGGTTGTCCAGAATAGAATATTAGTTCAACTTTACATTTACTTACAGAACAAACAATCCCCATGTAAATTTAAACGTTACTCTAAAGAGGGACAGCTCTTTAGAAATAGGAAACAACCTTACTTAGAGAGTAATTAAACTCTTTTCCATAGTTGGCCTAAAAGCAGCCACCCATTAAGAAAGCATCCAAGCTCAACTCTACCCAACATGCCTTAATTTCAATAACTAACCACTACTTCTATAATTACACTGGACCAATCTTTAAAATTATAGAAGCAATACTGCTAATATAAGTAACAAGAAAATATTCTCCTCGCATAAGCTTATATCAGACTGGATAAACCACTGATAGTTAACACACAATAAAAA
>NW_006955266.1:0-875 GCF_000164805.1 Carlito syrichta
AGGACCAGGATGCCTGGATAAGCCCCAGAGCCTGGCCTGTGTTTGTGGTGATGGTTGATATTATTTTTCTGATTTGGACTCTCGCCCTTTCACCAAGGCCGTGGTGCTGGGGCCCACTCTCGGCCACTGCGGCCTCCACCGGCTGGGCTCTGGGAATCCTGCTACCATGGCCTCTTGAGTGGCTGAATTGAAAGGCCTGCGCTAATAAGCTTGGTTCTTTTTTTGGCTTTAGTAGAGACGAGGTCTCTCTAAGGTTCCCGGGCTAGTTGCAAACCTAGGAGCTCAGGCAATCCTCTCTCCTCGACCTACCAGAGTGCTGAGATGACAGGCATGATCCCACGCACCTGGCCTCCAAACCACTCTAGAGGACCACGGTGGGGCCCATTCCCTCTGACGACCCATGACCTCTGAGAGGGCCGCCGGCAAGTCAGCCAAGCACATTATTGTGGGAGTGGCTGGCACATGGGCATTTCTCTGCCAGGGGAACCACCCTTCATCCTACCTTGTTCCCCTGAGGTGACCCACTTGCCCTTTCCATGGGGAGCCTCAGTGAAAGGGAGGGTGGGCATGAGTCTCAAACCTTTGGTGCAGTGGGACGGCTGGGCGACTCACACCTGTCTCCTCAGCACTCAGGGAGACTGAGAAGGGAAGATAGCCAGAACCTGGGAACTCGAGTCTGTGACACCATAGCAAGCCAACACCGTGACCCAAGGAAAACATAGAAAACATTGGTTGATGGCAAGCCTTGGGGGGGAATCACCTCTGACCCATTGTTCAAGACTATAAAGAAGACCAGGATGTTGACCAAATGGAAAACCTGTGATCGCAGCAGTTTGGAAGGCCCAGGACATGAGGATGACCCAAGTTGGGAGGTT
>NW_006955267.1:0-658 GCF_000164805.1 Carlito syrichta
CTCTTCTCATGTTTTGGAGATATTTGGCTTGTGAATATTATGAATCAGTCATTTCAGGACTCCAGCAACAATCTGGTCCTCTTGAGAGTTGTAATTGAGTATCTGTTAGTTCAATTCCCTTAGGTTCCTTGGAACAATTAATGCCAGTTTCCCGGAAAAAAGTATCATCTTGCGGTATATGAATGTAACTTTGGTGTTAACATGAACTTGGTAATCCTTAAATTTCCGTTTGCACTTTATTTGGAGAGGGGCCGAGGATTTGGAAGTTGCCAAATATTAAGTAAGAATTTTTAAAATGTAACCAGGATTCATGGAATCCACGTCCCTAGGAAATATCTGGGCATCTCCATTTTTATATACAGAGTTGGATTCCACATGGACAGGAAAATCAGGGCATCTTGCTGAGAACGGAAAGGGAATCCTGTCGTGGAGTTCTCAATCGCCTAAATCTACAAGGTCTCTTGATAAGGTTATATCAGCAATCTGGGGTTCTGTGTTACCGCATTTAGGTGTGTCTTTAGAAAAGGGACCAGGAATCTTGGGTTCCAGTTCCTGAAGAACTTTATGGGAGTCTTTCTCAGATATCAAGGCAACTGTAATTCTAGATCACCACGAAATATCTTGGCGTCTTGCTGAGAATGAAGCGAGCAATTTCAGT
>NW_006955268.1:0-833 GCF_000164805.1 Carlito syrichta
AAGGGCTCCTGTCTGCCACTCTCTCTAGTGTCATAACAGGCAGATCTGGTGCCTGTTGGGATTCAGAGGAAGAACCCTGACCTCTAGTTTGGTGGTAAACACTATGCAGGTTTTGATTTTGTTTTATATATTTCCATGAGAGGATTTTGGCAGATTCAAATTCTACAATGCTGCCTCCTTCTTTCTGAAGTCAGGCTCAATTTCTTGACATAATTATTTTAAATGACAAAGTCCTATAGTTTCATGAAGCAGAGCTCTATATGCCTCAAACTAGTTAAGACTCTGAATCAGACAATGCTTCCTGAGTCTCCTCTGTCTACCACGGCACTTCTTGCCTGTACTTGCTCAGTCCATGTCTTGAGTGAGAAGTTAAAATAGTCTAGAGGGCTCATAGGTTGGGAGACATTTGGCTTGTTATGAGAAGTGGAATAACCCTGCTGGGCATATGAAGAATCCAGAGACAGGCCTTGATCAGAAAAGTATTATTTTCCTTCTCTCTTTTGCTTCTCTTTCCATCTATTTTAAAACATGAACAAAACTGAAACTCCAATCTCACCTCCTACACACACACACACACACACACACACACAACTGATCCACACAGAGTTTTCTTCATCTCAGTTAATGGTAATACCACTATTCCAGCTGCTCAGGTCAGAAATTGTTGAAGTTATTAGACTCTTGTCTCTCCCTCCCAACTGCATACCCAGAACATCAACAAATTTCAACAGCCCTAATTACACATAAAACCTTTTTACTTCTAACCACATTCTTCCATTTTTACTTTATTTCAAGCACTCATCATTTCCTGCCTGAATTATTCAAATATCTTT
>NW_006955269.1:0-698 GCF_000164805.1 Carlito syrichta
CCTTTATAAGGTTTAACCAGCAATCTTAGCTTCTATGTCGCCACATTTTTGTGTCTTTTGAAATGGTAACCAGGAATCTTGGGTTCCAATTCCAAAAGAACTTTATGGGGATCTTTCTCTTGATATCCAAGCAACTGGAATCCTAGGTCACCAGAAAATATCTCGGTGTCTTGCGGAGAATGAAACAGTAATTTCAATTATGGGATTCCTCATATACAGAAAACTACACGACCTGTTGCTAAAGAAGAGTAAGAAATCTTGGTTACACGAGTCCTCCATCCTAAAAAGCTACAGAGCGTCTTGCTAAGAGATAACAACCAATCAGGTTTTGGGAGTTGGAATCTGGATAATGGGAGTCCTCATATACAGGAAACTGCACTGTCTATTGCTATGGAAGATTAAGGAATCTGGTTGCCTGAGGACACGTGTCCTCAATCCCCCCAAAAAACTTCAGAGTGTCTTGCTAAGGGCTAAACACGAATATGGGTTTCTGAAGCAGAATCTAGGAAAATGAAATCCTCATACACAGACATCTGAACGGACTATTCCTAAGAAAGGATAAGGAATCTGGGTGATATGTGTTCTCAATCCCCCAAAAATTACATGGCATCTTCCTAAGGTCTAAACAAACATGAGGGTTTCGACGCATGTATCTGGGAAAGGGAGTACTCATATGGAAGGCACTGCAAAGCTGTTGC
>NW_006955270.1:0-783 GCF_000164805.1 Carlito syrichta
AGAAAATATCTCGGTGTCTTGCGGAGAATGAAACAGTAATTTCAGTTATGGGATTCCTCATATACAGAACACTACACGACCTGTTGCTAAAGAAGAGTAAAGAATCTTGGTTACACGAGTCCTCCATCCTAAAAAGCTACAGAGCGTCTTGCTAAGAGATAACAACCAATCAGGTTTTGGGAGTTGGAATCTGGATAATGGGAGTCCTCATATACAGGAAACTGCACTGTCTATTACTATGGAAGAATAAGGAATCTGGTTGCCTGAGGACACGTGTCCTCAATCCCCCCAAAAAACTTCAGAGTGTCTTGATAAGGGCTAAACACGAATATGGGTTTCTGAAGCAGAATCTAGGGAAATGAAATCCTCTTATACAGACAACTGAACGGACTATTCCTAAGAAAGGATAAGGAATCTGGGTGACATGTGTTCTCAATCCCCCAAAAATTACATGGCGTCTTCCGAAGGTCTAAACAAGCATGAGGGTTTCAACGCATGTATCTGGGAAAGGGAGTACTCATATGGAGGCAACTGCAAAGTTGTTGCTAAAAGTAAGGAATCTCGGTTATATGAGTCCTCAGTGTTGAAAATTTACAGGGCATCTTGCTGATGGCTAAAGAAGAATCAGGGATTTGAGGCATGTATGTGGGTAATAGCATCCCCATATATAGGAATCTACATGGCCTCTTGCTAAGAAAAAAGAAGAAATCTGTTTTACACGCGTCCTCTATCAAAAAATCTAGCCGGACTCGGTGGCTCAGCCTTTAATCCCACGCCTTTGGG
>NW_006955271.1:0-579 GCF_000164805.1 Carlito syrichta
CATACATGCGTCGAAACCTTCATGCTTGTTTAGACCTTAGGAAGACGCCATGTAATTTTTGGGGGATTGAGAACACATGTCACCCAGATTCCTTATCCTTTCTTTGGAATAGTCCGTTCAGTTGTCTGTATATGAGGATTTCATTTCCCCAGATTCTGCTTCAGAGACCCATATGGGTGTTTATCCCTTAGCAAGACACTCTGAAGTTTTTTGGGGGGATTGAGGACACGTGTCCTCAGGCAACCAGATCCCTTATTCTTCCATAGCAATAGACAGTGCAGTTTCCTGTATATGAGGACTCCCATTATCCAGATTCCAACTCCCAAAACCTGATTGGTTATTATCTCTTAGCAAGACGCTCTGTAGCTTTTTAGGATGGAAGACTCGTGTAACCAAGATTCCTTACTCTTCTTTAGCAACAGGTCGTGTAGTGTTCTGTATATGAGGAATCCCATAACTGAAATTACTGTTTCATTCTCCGCAAGACACCGAGAAAATTTTCTGGTGACCTAGGATTCCAGTTGCTTGGATATCAAGAGAAAGATCCCCATAAAAGTTCTTTTGGAATTGGAACCCAAG
>NW_006955272.1:0-593 GCF_000164805.1 Carlito syrichta
ATGTTATTCAAGGATCAACTGTTCTTTAATTCCTAATCCATGAACTCAGTACTTTACCTTAAAAAATCACACAGGCTGAGAATAAGTAACAGAGAGGTTGATCTAATGCCTCTTCCTCTAAGAAGCAATGATTTCCAACCTTGGTCCCACAGAGATTACGAAGTTTTCATCTGGAGTTCAGCTTGGGCACGTGGAGTTTGGAAAGCTGTCCAAGTGATTTGACATGCAGCCAAGGTCAAGAACCTAAGCGTGTTACCTAAAATTCTATTAAGGATTATTTTCCTTTTCCTTCCATCCCATCACACACAACCATCTACAACGCCCTTAACCTAGCCTAAATATATATATATTTATGACTCCTATAACGCCCTTAACCTAGCCTAAATATATATATATTTATGACTCCTATAACTCTCCAAACCATAGCTAGGATCCTAGCAGACACACAGGCACAGAGGGGTGCAGTTTTTCTTTGAGTCTTTTATGGATATTTCTCCACTAACTTCTCATTTGCAGTGCTTCTAGGAAAACTGTGCTGTGACTCTTAACTTCTGGTTCCCCTTTGTAACAAACCTGAAGATAGGCAGATATGA
>NW_006955273.1:0-670 GCF_000164805.1 Carlito syrichta
TTTTTGGGGTCCTGCCATTATATATATAAAAAACAGAGCATTTTAAAAGAGTGTTTAACTCGGAGTTGGAGGGAAAGGAATGGATTGATGAAGAGTGTTCAGAGGGTTTCTAACTTCTATCTTTTAAACCAAATATCGGCATAGAGAACAATATTGTATTACCTTTTAAGTTATTAATGTTGCAAACACTCTTCTGTATGTAATTATGTATGTCTAATTTTATGTTTTAAAAATTAATACGAACCGGGCTCGGTGGCTCAGCCTGTAATCCCGCGCCTTTGGGAGGCTGAGGTGAGTGGATTGCCTGAGCCCGTGGGTTCGAGACCCGCCTGGGCAGCGAGACCTCATCTCTACAATAAATCAAAAAATCAGCCAGGCGTGGTAACGTGCACCTGTAATTCCGGCTACTCGGAAGGCTGAGGCAGAAGGATCGCCGGAGCCCAGCAGGTTGAGGTTGCGGTGGCCAGGAGTGGCCACTGCATTCCACTCTGGGCAACAGAGTGAGAATCCAACTCAAAAAAAGAAATTAATACGCCCCAAATGGTTTAGGACACAGAAGTCTTCCAAAAATACATGATTGACATTTTCAGAATCATCATCATTCCTATATATGATATGGTGGCATCATCTTCAATTTTCAATCTACCAAGTTGGAGAAGGATCCACAAAC
>NW_006955274.1:0-3488 GCF_000164805.1 Carlito syrichta
CTCTGTCGCCCAGACTGGAGTGCAGTGGCCGCTCCTGGCCACCGCAGCCTCGACCTGCTGGGCTCCGGCGATCCTTCTGCCTCAGCCTTCCAAGTACCCGGAATTACAGGCATGCGCTACCACGCTCGGCTGATTTTTTGATTTATTGTAGAGATGAGGTCTTGCTGCCCAGGCGGGTCTCAAACCCGTGGGCTCAGGCAATCCACTCACCTCAGCCTCCCAAAGGCGCGGGATTACAGGCTGAGCCACCGAGCCCGGCCTGTATATACTTTTAAAATAACTTGGAAAATTATATATGAAAATTATTATATGCCTTTTGAAGTACTTCCAGAAATACTTTATTATTGAAAGGCAGAAAGAGTAGAATTGTCTAAATTTTCAAAGGCATTGTATCTAGTATTACTATTCTATTGCTATAAGAACATGTAAGTTTTTGTTTCTCTACTTCATTCTCCTTATAATATTATAAAAATTATACTCTATGAGTAAAAATAATAAATCTATAAATATACAATATTAAAATGAGTACATTATACATGTACAAGTTCTGGAATTCAAGTATTCATTCATTGAAATAACTGAAGGCTATTCATTCAACCACTAACTTTGATAGTACATAATACAGAGTTAGAACATAGCATTAGATCACAGGTGCTAGTAAGATTAGTACATAATTATTTGACCTTCAGAGTTTATGCTTTGGGAAAAGACACTGAAAGAAATTGTTATAACCTAACACAATAATTAGTCAATTTGTAGCGTGTATAGTATACAGTAAGACAGTGACCATAACTATAGTGAAAGATAAATGGTGTAGGCTAAGTAATCCACATATTTAGGGTCAGAACTTTTGTCTCTGAGGGACAGGTTGATATATATTTTTAGGTTTTTGACCAAAATGTATGTAATATCTCCTCTCTTTGAGGAGAAATGGAAAGGAAAGCAACCAAAGCTGGATATAATGAGTACTATAATGTGACAGACATCTTATGGGATCTGTCTTTGACTTAGCAGAACTAAAGCATAAATTTGTAATGTGGAGTCAACAACAGATATACTCAAACTTTCTAAAATTTTGGTTGAAACCTATTTTTTTCCAATAACACTGTTTTCATTTATTGACCTTTAAAATTTTGAAGAAGTAAGCATTTTGTTCTCTGACAATCAAATGTTTCCTTTACTGATTTCATGGGAACTTGGCTAGGAAAACTCTATCCAGTGGACAGCAGCGTGGCTAAGCACCCTTCATGATTACAAAATAGGTTCCAGGGTCACAGAGAAGACTGTTAAAAATGAACGTAGAGCAGGAGAAATATAATCAAGGTAAAGAGCATAGATATGCAAGACACAGAGCCCTATACCTGAGGTATTTTCAGAATTTAATGTTGCATGGAATGAAGAGGGCACCAGATTGAAAATTATAGGCAGAGTCCATAACAATGTATCACAATGCTGAACTGCTGAATCTGAATGAATCCCCCATAAGACAAACACAGGGATCTGCCAAGATTTTTTTTTCTTTTTTGGTCAGGGGTTTTCACTGTCTTCCAGGCTGAGTGTAGTGACATAATCACAGTTCACTGTTGCATCAAACTCCTAGGAACAGGAGACTCTTCTACCTCAGCCTCTTCTTGTTGAGTGGCTGGGACTACAGAGGTAAGCCACCATGCCTGGATTTTTTTTCTTTTCTGGTGTAAAGATGAAGTCTTGCTGTATTGTCTAGGCTAGTCTTGAACTTCTGGGCTGAAGCAATTCTCCTGTCTGGGCCTGCCGATGTTCTGGGATTACAGGCCTGAGTCACCATGCCCAGCAAATATTAGACTTTTTTTACATAATTTTTTTCACAAATCGAAGTATGCCGTTCTCTCAATTTATAAAGTCAAAGGAAACTTTGGATAATTATAAAAACATTATAATTATACAACATATTTGTGTCAGAAATAGTCAATAAAATGAACATGATAATGAAGATAAACCACAGTTAATTTATTTCAGTTACACTGCCTTATTAATTAATAAGCAATAACTAGTGTCACTCTTGTGTGGGTGTGGTGTGTTTTCATGTATGTGTAAAATGATACAAGAATGGAATGTGCGTACATCTGAGTGTACCTATGTGTTTAGTTTCAAAGAAGGCATTAGAACTATGCAGAGCAAACAATCAAAAGAAAACAACTTCATTCAGTTTTAAAAAGCATAATACAAAGTAGAACCCCCCAAAACTGCACTACTTCTTTAACCTTGTTAAATCTAGCAGTCACCTATAATGAAAAGTCACATTTACATTTTCTTTTATTTATTTTGCTTAAATTTTCTAATTTGTCCAATAAATCATTCAACATTTATTTAACACTACTCTCACCATCTCTGTGTTAATGAGGGAAGTGTGCAAAACAAGAAAGTAAATATTAGGCATAACTTCAGCATTTATCGTGTTTCCTATCTCAAAAGATACTATTTCATCTTTATGTAAGAATGTTTTCACAAATAAATACAGGCATTGCCTTTTTTCCTACTAAATTGTGTCACTGTGATTTAAAAAGAAATAAAAGGCTGAGAGTTAATTTAGATTTTACACAATAGCATTTCTTTGCTTTACAGCCTATATTTTGGCTTTTTATTATTTTCATAGCAGTTTTGTAACTCTCTGTTCCTGAAAATTGAGGCAGTTCTACACTCTTGCAAAGTTTCCAAAGAATTGTTACAAATGGAACCACTTCTTATTGAAGGGAGGTTTGCTAAACACAAAAAACAAAAAACAACTCCTCCATGGAAAGTTTATAAATTCATAGCAGTTTTGTAACTCTCCATTTCTGAAAATTGAGGCAGTTCTGCACTCTTGCAAAGTTTCAAAAGAATTGTTACAAATAGAACCACTTCTCATTCAAGGGAGGTTTGCGAAAAACAAAAAACAAAAAACAACTCCTCCATGGAAAGTTTATAAATTTAAGTTTGTTCCTATTGTGAATAAGGCGAGTAAAGCTCACAGAGGATTCCTGGGTTTTGCACATCCATGTCACAGCTAAACTGTGAAGCTATTCACCATGATGGACATAAATGTGTCTGTGGAGTTAGTGTGACTTCCTTCAGGCCTGCATGAGTTCTCTGCTGGTGTGCTGTCCACAAAACATGAGGGGTGGGGGAAACACGCAGGGCGCCCTGCACCACCCCCAACCAGATGCCCGGAAGCCACAGGCCTCCGCAGTGGGTGAAACGGAGACAGTGTAATTGAGCACGATTAAGCCGGCCTCCGGCGCCCACGCACCCCTCCGACCTTGGACCCCAGCTGCGTTAGGGACTGCTAGCAGACGACTATAAAGCCGAGAACCCCTTGCCTCTCTGCACCGCCGCTGCAGACCGAGCAGCCAGTACTCCAGCTTCAAAGATCTCAGAGCCAGGACCCCGTATCACCATCAACCGTGAAGCCAGGCCAGCCGCGCCTCTGCAGACGGAGGAGTTGGAGTCCCTGCCAAGATGACGGTCACGAA
>NW_006955275.1:0-740 GCF_000164805.1 Carlito syrichta
GTTTGCTGAAGTTGGCGGAATACAGACTGAATTAGCAAGGGGTGGTAAGGTTAATCGGGGGTTATCGGTTATAAAACAGGCTCCTCTAGAGGGATGTGAAGCACCGCCAAGTCCTTTGAGTTTTAAGCTATTGCTTGTAGTAGTACTCTGGTGAATAAATTTGTTTAAATTTATTTATATTTATGGCTAAGCATAGTGGGGTATCTAATCCCAGTTTGAATCTTAGCTGTCATGTCTTCAAAACATTAAAGTCACTTTTGTGGATTATTTTAGGTTTGACTGTGGCTTTTTACGGCCTAGTCAGGGTTTAACTTTAGTTTGAGTATAATTTAAACACGCTTTACGCCGCATCTTATTAGTTTGAGTTAATCGTATGACCGCGGTGGCTGGCACAAAATTTACCAACCCTGTATTTCTAGTATAACTTTAGTCGAACTTTCGTCTATTGCTTAATTTTTATTACTGCTGTATCGCGTGGGGATATGGTTGAGCAAGACGTTGTGAGCTACTTGTTAATGTCCTTGATGTCCACTCCTTTTGGTCTGTTGGGACCTAGAGGGCATTCTCACTGGAGGGCAGATACTTGCATGTATAATTTTACTAGAAACTAATGAGAAGGCTAGGACCAAACCTATATGTTTATGGGACTGGGGCCCATCTAGGCATTTTCAATGCCTTGCTTTAATTGTAAGCTACATTAACCTATTTATTTGTAGAGCTAAAGTATTATGTCAGTATTG
>NW_006955276.1:0-1109 GCF_000164805.1 Carlito syrichta
TTGTAGCTATTTACGGTGCCTTGAAGGCTTGGAGAAGCCATGCTAGCTCGGGAGAACTAGAGGGTGAGGAATTGGCTCAGGGTTGCTGAGAGGCATCACAGAATAGCTCGTGGAAGAATTGAGGCCTGGAAGCATGGGTGTACAGGTTGGCCCCATCCCTCTTTCCTTCAGCAAGAGCTGCCAGCATTTCAGGCCAAGGAGCTCGGAGGGGTGATCTCCAAGGCTCCAAGACTACTGATAGGAGTGCTGATGGGAGTGCCTTATGGGAGTGCCCTTTGGGTTTTGTATTTAGCCTAAGGCATTCAGGATCATTCCAAACCCAGTTATCACCAATACATGAGTTGTGTGTCTTAATAATAGGGGATCCGCTATCCTGTCTATGAAGGGTGGCATTCTCAGGTTGTGTAAAACATGCTTACTTGGGACAGAAGCAGAATCTTAGAGAGCTAATGAATAGGATTCTTGCATTCTCCCATTAGGTAACATTCCCTTTAGAGATACTCAAGGAGTGTGTTTAAGGTGAGGCAGGAACTAAGACTCCTTTGGGAGACAGGCTCAGAAGTGATTGTTAGTAGAATTAAATCAGGGTTTAAGTTTGTATTTTTTTTCTTTTCAAAACCATTTTGTTTAATTACAGTACCAGGTTTTTTTGTTTGTTTGTTTTTGCCTTGGGAGGTAGCTGCTGGTGTCAGTGCAGACTAAATTCAAGTTTCCCAATTAAGTGCAGGACTGTCTGAATTGCTCATGTCTTAACTTTCTGTGAAAATAGACCCTTCAGTTTTCTTTATCTTTTTATTGTCTAAAAACCGCAACAGAGTTGTTTTCTTCTCCTCCTTACTTACTGGTGTTGCTGACTGGCTTTTCTAAAGATGGCTTTTGTAAGTCAGAGATGTACTGATTGAACACTTGTCTCTGATTGTGTCCTTCAAGTAAGTGAGGACGTTGGTTAGTAGAAATGAATTACAGACAATCCCTGACTTGGTGGGAGGGCTCAACTTAAATGTTTCAACTTTATGATGGTATAAAAATAATAGCTGGATCACAGCTCACTGCAGCCCCAATGTCCAGGCTCAAGTGATTCCCCTGCCTTAGCCTCCTGAGTAGCTGGA
>NW_006955277.1:0-1264 GCF_000164805.1 Carlito syrichta
TCCATTCATTTCCATTCCATTCCTATTCATTCCGTTCCTCTCTAATCCATTACACACCATTCCATTTCAATCCATTCCATTCCTCTCCATTTCTCTCCATTCCATTTTATTCCATGCTGCTCCTTTCCATTCTAATACTCTCCATTCAATTCCATTACTCTCCCTGGCATTCCAAATCTCTCTATTCGATTCGATTCCATTCCTCTCCTTTCCATTCCTCTGCATTCCATTCCATTCCTCTCCATTCCATTCCATTCCATTGATCTCTATTCCTTTTCATTCCCTTCCAGTCTGCTTTATTCCATTCCTCTCCATTCCAATCCATTCCTCTGAATTCCAATCCATTCCATTCCATTCCATTCCTCTCCATACGTCTCCATTCATCACCTTCCTCTGCATTCCTCTTGATTCCATTGCAGTCCATTCCATTCCATTCCATTCCTCTCAATTCCATTCCATTCCATTACTCTCCATACCTCTCTATTCCCCACCATTCCTCTCCATTTCTCTCGGTTCCATTCCATTCCATTCCTCTGCATTCCTATCCATTCTTTTAATTGCATTCCATTCCATTCCTCTACATTCCATTCCATTCCTCTACATTCCATTCCATTCATCTCCATTCCAATCCATTCCTTCCTCCTCATTTGATTTTACTGCATTTCTTTTCATTCAATTCCTCTCCATACCAGTCTCGTCCATCTCATTACATTCCATTCCACAGCCTTCCATTGCACTACACTTCTCCCATTTCATATCATACCATTGCATTCCTCTCCATTCCATTCCATTCCATTCTAATCCTCTCTATTCAATTCCTCTACATACCATTCCTCTCCATTCCATTCCTCTTTTTTCCACTCCACACAAGTCCAATTCGTTCTATTCTATTCCATTTCATCCCTTTGATCTCCATTTCCTTCATCTCTATTACAATCCTTTCCTGTACATGTTTTTCTATATTTCTCCATTCCTTACCATTTCACTCCATTCAGTTCCATTTTTCTACAATCAATTCCATTCCATTCATTGCTCTTCTTTACATTCCATTTCTCTCCTTTCCATTCCATTCCTTTGCCTGCCTTTCCATACATCTCCATTCAATCCCATTCCTCTATTTTCCATTGATTCCATTCCATTTTTCTCCATTCCATTCCATTGCATTCGATTCCTTTCTATTCCATTCCTCTCCATTCCATTCCACTCCATACATCTCCATTCCATTCATCTCACGTTCCATTACTCTGCATTCCATTCCATTCCT
>NW_006955277.1:1911-2891 GCF_000164805.1 Carlito syrichta
TTCCTCTCCTTTCCATTCCACACCTCTCCATTACATTTATTCCATTCCATTCCAGTCCTCTCCATTCCATTCCTTTGCATTTCTCTCCATTGCATTCTTTTCCGTTCCATTCCTCTCCTTTCCATTGCATTCCTCTTCATTCCATTCTATTCCTGTCCATTCCATTCGATTCCTGTCCATTCCATTCCATTTCTCTCCATTCCATTCCAATCCATGCCATTCTTCTCCATTCCATGCCATCTTCTCCTTTCCATTCCAGCCATCTCGATTACATTCCATTCCTCTCCATTCCATTTTATTCCATTCCACTCTTTTCCATTCTAATCCTCTCCATTCCATACCTTTACCCTCTATGGCATTCAATACCTCTACATTCCATTCCATTACATTCCTCTACGTTCCATTCCATTCGTGTCCATTCCAATCCATTCCTTACTCCTCATTCAATTTTACTCCATTTCTTTTCATTCAATTCCCCTCTATACCAGTTCCCTTCATTTTATTGCATGCCATTCCACAGACTTCCATTACATTACACTACTCCCATTCCGTTTCATACCATTGCATTCCACTCTATTCCATTCCATTCCTCTCCATTCTATTCCATTCTAATCCTCTCTATTCAATTCCTCTACATGCCATTACTCTCCATTCCATTCTTCTTTTTTTCCAATACACACATGTCCATTCCCTTCATTCTATTCCATTCCATCCCTTTTCTCACCCTGTCCTTCATCTCCATTGCAATCCTTTCCTTTACATTCTTTCCACTGTTTTCCATTTTTCTCCATTTCTTTCCATGTCACTCCATTCAATTCGATTTTTCTGTAATTGATTCTATTCTTTTCATCCTTCTTCTTTACATTCCAGTTCACTCCATTCCATTCCATTCCACTGCATTCCATTTGCTCATTCAAATTCCTTCCACTACATTTCATTCCATTCCACTCCTCACCATTCCATTCCTAGCTATTCAATTC
>NW_006955278.1:0-814 GCF_000164805.1 Carlito syrichta
AAAATGAAGCCCCTTCCTGTCCTGACAGCTTGGAACTCTGGATCTGCTCATCCTCTGCCTGAGACCTAGGCTCCATCTGCACAGAGGCTGCTTTGGAGGCCACACTTCCTCCTTTCACCACAACGAACACCCTCAGTCTCAGCTTCTGGGATCTCTAAGTGGATCCACTGGCCAGAGTAGTCAAAATTTAAGTAGAACTGGGGAGTCATTAGGTTTCTTGTTTCCCACAGGAATCTGGGCTCCTTCATACCTTCTGAAAAGCTGAGGAAAGCTCATTCCATAAAGACCTCAGGTGCCTGAACCTGGGTGGCGTCCAGGCACTTGAAGAGTCCATCACCAGCCCTTCGCCATTGGAGGGTGGATGCCGTTGTTTCTGCTGGGCAGGTGTGTCCTTGTCTCAAAGGTTGGGGGATGAGGGTCTCGCTGTCCCGATGACCCCACGAATCTCCGCCAAAAGTTTCCTGCACCCTAGGAAGAAAGTCCAAAGGACAGGAGGCTAGCTATTTCTGGGGTGTCATCAAGAGGTCCAGAAAGGACAAAGTCACAACAGAGCCAGAGTTGCAGGACAGAACATCACAGTCTCTGGTCAGAACAAATGGCGTGCAGGGAATCACTGGATACAGGCAGGGTCAAGTGTAGGTCCAAGGAGAGCCAGAGGAGCACTGGAGGGATAGATCCTTTGAAGGCCATGGGTGACAGGACGACTGACCCTAGCTCACCCTGAGTGCACTGCGCAGTGCTCAGCCCATTGTCCCTGGACCCAGATGAGGACGCATTCAAACACTGATGGATGGACGTAGGGGCACAGCCCCAT
>NW_006955279.1:0-1105 GCF_000164805.1 Carlito syrichta
TCTCATTTTCAATTATATAATTTCAACTTTTAATCATAATTATTAATGAATTTGCTTAGTAATTTTCTCTTCCAGATATATTTCTATTATTTGCCTTGCTTTTAAAATAATAAATAAATCTTAGAGAACTCTACTTTGAAAACTATTTCTCCTTTTAAAAAATTACTTTAAAATTTTTTCCTTGATCACTTATTTTGTAAGATAATTTATTTAGCTGATGATATAATTTTGATCAGAAAATTTATTGACATCCCTTTCATTTATTTTTTAGGGTTTCTAAATTTAAATGTCAATCATTTTTGGAATACATTGTTTCATCAATATTTTATCCACATATTTATAAAATGCAATTATACTTCATCCATCAATAGTTAAGGCATTATATAACTTTCTTATCTTTCCACAACTTTTTTTTTTTTTAGTGAAAAAGCAGGATTTATTGAGAGAACAGAAAACCTCCGCAGTGGGAGGGGACCCAAAGGGGTTGCCCTTTCCATAACTTTTGTAAAAAAAAAAAAAATGCTAGTTTTTAATCTTTTAAAATCAGTTAAGTTATTATCAGCAAAAATCCATATTGATAAAGCTTATAGTCATGGTATCATCTAATTCATAGTAGGGTAGTAATATGAGGGGTGATATATGTACTACATGCATTTTAATACATAGGTCTTACATATGTGTGTTTATATGTGTGTGTGTGCATATGTAATTATAAATGATGGTATTTTCATAAAATAAACATAATTAAAATATTTACCTATTTTATTCCAGCACTGAGAAAGTATAGAGATGATCTGCTTTCAAAATTATCAGAGGCTTCTATGTGAATTAAGAAATATCTCCCCTCCAACTTTCTTTAGAGTACACACATTATTCTCAGAAACTCCATGCAATGTATATATCTTACAAATATTTTATGATTATTTTCTAGGTTGTTATAACTCTAACAACAAAATTTAGTTTTCTCTTTTACTGTCTGTTAAGTCTAAATGTCTGTGTTGAACATTTTCAATGTAAATAGTGTTAAAAATATTCACAGATTAAAAACAATATAGGAATAATATTTTAGGGAGTAAATGCTATAGCAATCCCTTGAACTTGACTG
>NW_006955280.1:0-907 GCF_000164805.1 Carlito syrichta
CCTGACTAAACTCTTATTTTATAATTTTGTTTTCTTTAATGTTATGATTCGGACTAGTTTACATATGTATCCCCAGGTACATGTGCTTAAATATGTGTCTTTAACATCCGATTTTTTAATACATAGATAAGAAATGTATAACTATATATTGGGTATAATGTAAAAATTTGATATGACTATACATTGTGAAACAATGATTCCAATTATGCTAATGAATATATCAATAACATTTCATAGCTGCCATTTCTATGTTGTGTAAAGGGAACACATAATGTCGTAAGTCACTATGTTATATGTTATTTCTCTAAAACTCAGTGATAATTGAAATTTTGTCACCATAGAAAAACATCTCCCATTTTGCCCACCTGCAGGTGCTGGTGGCCACCATTTTACTTTCTTCCTCTATGAGTGCAATCTTTTGATTCCACACATGAGTGATATTATGCAGCAATTTTTTCTCCCCGAGTTGGAGTCTCACTCTATTACCCAGGCTGGAGTACAGTAGCATACTAATGGCCACTACTGCCACAATCTGTTGGGCTCAGGTGATCCTTCTGCCTCAGCCTTCCAAGTAGCAGGAACTACATGTGTGCTACCACACCCACCTTATTCTTTGATTTATTGCATCTGTGAGGTCTCTCCAAGTTACCCAGTCTGGTCTTGAACCCCTGAGCTCAGGCAATCCTCTAGCTTTGCCTCACCAAGTACTTGGATTATAGGCTTGAACCACTATGCCTGGCTTCATGAAGTATTTGTGCATGTGTGCACCTGGCTCACTTAACATAGCGTAATGTCTTACAGTTGTATCCATATGATTGAAATTGAACGATTCTTTTTATGGTTGAATCATATGCTATTGTGTATATATATGATATTTTCCTACTCACACAGAATCCACAAATATCTA
>NW_006955281.1:0-958 GCF_000164805.1 Carlito syrichta
CATCAGAATCGTACAGATTCTCAACTATGTTTGTTTTTTTTTTCGCAGGGAGACTTGCTTTAGAGGCTGGAACAAATGGGATTGGAGGGAGGAAATGACCACGGGTGATGGATGTGTCTCTGGCCTTTTTTGGCAGAAGGTCCTCGTTGCCGAGTCAGAGGGTCAGACCGCTGGGGGCACATTTCTGACTTCAGAGAGGAGAGTTGGCATGAACCCGGCCAGGGAGCCTAGGGAATTCCCATACCAATGCTGGTAAAGGAACTGGGGAGGGTTTGGGGCTGGAAGGTGCTGAGATGGTGGACCCTCCCATGTGAGGGGGATGGGGGAGGGAAGAACTGAGGGCAGAAGATTTGCAGGAGTATAAATTTCTTTCTTTCTTTCTTTCTTTCTTTCTTTCTTTCTTTCTTTCTTTCTTTCTTTCTTCCTTCCTTCCTTCCTTCCTTCCTTCCTTCCTTCCTTTCTTTCTTTCTTTCTTTCTTTCTTTCTTTCTTTCTTTCTTTCTTTCTTTCTTTCTTTTCATTCCTCACTAGGTTGCCCAGGCTGATCACAAACCACCCAACTCAGGCCATCCTCTCGGCCTGTTCCTCCCAAACTGTGATGATCACAGGCTTTCCATTTGGTTGAAATCCTGGTCTTCCTTCCTGGTCTTGAACTATGGACTGGAGGCAATCTGCCTGCTGAGGCCTGCCCTCAACCAACGTTTTCTGGGTTTTGCTTGCAGTCCAAGTGGGGGCTTGCCATGGTATCCAGACTGATCTAGAAATACTGGGCTCTGGTCATCTTCCCTCCTTAATCTCCTCAAGTACCGAGGAGACAGCCCTGAGTTGCATGGCTATTCATGCCCTGCCCTGAAGGCTTGAGTCACAGCCTCCCTTTCCCAGAGGCGGCCGCTGGGAGGAATGACTGTGTCTACCCTCGGGTGGTGGTGTGGTTGTCCCAACAGAGATACGTCCCTGCA
>NW_006955281.1:1395-5659 GCF_000164805.1 Carlito syrichta
TTTAAGATGGTCCTGCAACACCACAGCCAGCCCATGTTCCGGTCACCCTATCTGCCACCCTCAGGCAGGGGGAGGGCTTCTTCCTCTCCTGATCTCCCCATCGTCCCCAGCCCACGTGTACCTTTCCTTGGGGAGCCATGGACGCCCATCGTGATGCACGTGGGAGGCATCTTATTTGTCGCCAGAGACTGTCAGACGGTCTGGGGCACAGCAGCATGATCATGGCTCCCGAGACCTTGACCTGAGGGGCTCAGGCAGTCCTCACACCTCGGCCCCTGGGCAGCCGGGCTCTGGGGACAACCATGCCAGACACAATTTGGGGGACCTCTAATGGAGATTATGTCTGGCCACTTCACCCAGGCTGGTCTCTGAACCCTGGGAACGGGCAGCCTCCCACCTTGGACTCCCAGGGCACGGAGTTGAAGGCCATGCACCACAGTGCCTGGCCTGGACTCACACCTACTGTTGGCAGAGGCGATGCCTCGGCCACTTCAGAGGCTGAGGTGGGAGGATCACCAGAGCCCACGATTTCGAGGCTGGCGGTGAGCAGCGGTCATGTCCCTGGGCCCCAGTCTGGGCCACAGAGCTAGACACTGTCTCCAAAAACATGATAATCATACACAGCTTCTCAACTGCGCATGGTGTGTTCACAGGATGACTGGCTTTAGAGCCAGGAAAAATGAGATGGGGGAAAGAAATGTCTCCAGGTTGGGATGTGTCCCTGGACTTTCTTGGTGGAAGATCCTTCTTGCCAAGTCAGAGTGTCTGTTTGCCTGGGGCACATTTCAAACCTAGAAGAGGAGAGCTGGCAGAAATCCAGCCAGGGAAAGTGGAAACTCTCACACCAAAGTGGGGGCAGTCATTTGGGGGCTTTGAGGTTGAAAGGTGTCAAGCTTGGGGCACCATCATATGTGGTGGGGGTGAGGAGAAGGACTGAGTGGAGAAAGTTTGCAAGAGAGTGGTTTACTTCCTTTCTTTCCTTTCTTCCTTACTCCCTTCCTCCCTTCCTTCCTTCCATTCTTTCTTTCTTTCCTTCCTCCATTTCTTTATTTCACTTTCTTTCACTCTTTCTCTCTCTCTCTCTCTTTCTTTCTTTCTTTCTTTCTTTCTTTCTTTCTTTCTTTCTTTCTTTCTTTCTTTCTTTCTTTCCTTTCTTTCTTTCCTTTCTTTCCTCACTAGGTTTCCCAGATGGCTCTCAAACCTCCCAACTTGGGTCATCTTCATGTCCTGGGCCTTCCAAACTGCTGCAATCACAGGTTTTCCATTTGGTCAACATCCTGGTCTTCCTTATAGTCTTGAACAATGGGCCAGAGGTGATTCCCCCCCAAGACTTGCCATCAACCAATGTTTTCTATGTTTTCCTTGGGTCACGGTGTTGGCTTGCTATGGTGTCACAGACTCGAGTTCCCAGGTTCTGGCTATCTTCCCTTCTCGGTCTCCCTGAGTGCTGAGGAGACAGGTGTGAGTCGCCCAGCCGTCCCACTGCACCAAAGGTTTGAGACTCATGCCCACCCTCCCTTTCACTGAGGCTCCCCATGGAAAGGGCGAGTGGGTCACCCCAGGGGAACAAGGTAGGATGAAGGGTGGTCCCCCGGCAGAGAAATGCCCATGTGCCAGGCACTCCCACAATAATGTGCTTGGCTGACTTTCCGGCAACCCTCTCAGAGGTCATGGGTCGTCAGAGGGAATGGGCCTCACCGTGGTCCTCTAGAGTGGTGTGGAGGCCAGGTGCGTGGGATCATGTCTGTCATCTCAGCACTCTGGTAGGTCGAGGAGAGAGGATTGCCTGAGCTCCTAAGTTTGCAACTAGCCCGGGAACCTTAGAGAGACCTCGTCTCTACTAAAGCCAAAAAAAGAACCAAACTTATTAGTGCAGGCCTTTCAATCCGGCCACTCAAGAGGCCATGGTGGCAGGATCCCCAGAGCCCAGCTGGTGGAGGCTGCAGTGGCCGAGAGTGGGCCCCAGCACCACAGCCTTGGTGAAAGGGCGAGAGTCCAAATCAGAATAATAATATCAACCATCACCACAAACACAGGCCAGGCTCTGGGGCTTATCCAGGCATCCTGGTCCTTCTGAAGCCCAAGCAAGTGGACAGCAGGAGCCTGCGGATTTGACACAATTCCAGGACATGATGTGAGACCTCATATCGGCCATCAAAATAAATCCAAAGATTAGCCATGTGTGGTGGCACAAGCCTGTGGTTCCAGTCACTCTGGGGACAGAGGTGGTATGATTGAGCATGATCAGTGGAGTCTGCAGTGGCAGGAATCCAACTCCAAATAATAATAATCTCCACCACCACTGCCACCACCACCCCTGCCACCCAGCACAAGGTGTCACCCTCAGGAATGGGAGAGGAAAATGCACTTACTGGCCTGTGGTTTCCAGGAGATTTCAAAAGTAGCCACCGGGCACGTCCATCCCATGCCTTCGGCCACGACTCCCAGAAAGTCTGCCTCCACCCTCCATATTTGTGACCCACAGGAAAGGATGTGTGTGAGCTCATGGAACAGACGGCCCTGAGCTGGGGTGTCCATTGGCACAGAATGATCAAGTCGTCTGGCAATGCCACCACAAGTCCAGTTTCTGGTCGCCCTGTCTTCCACCTTCCGGTGTGTAGAGGGGCCCTTCCTCACCCAATCACACCATCGTCCCTCACCCATGCAGACTTTGTCCTGGGGTACTGTGGACACCTGTCGTGACACATGTGGGAGGCATCTTTTATGTTGTCGGAGTCTCCATGTGCCAGGTGGAGGCACGGCGGCACGATTTTCACTCACGGGGCCTCGACCTCAGGCTTCAGGTAGTCCTATCGCCTCAGCCCCTGAACAGCCAGGACTACATAGGCCATCAGTCCTGACCCGAATTTGGAGACCTGTCACCAAGATGAAGTCTGGTCATGTTGCTTGGGCTGCTCACAGACCCCCGGGCTCAGGCAGTCTCCTGCCTTCACTTGCCAGGGTGCAGGGATGATGCCCGTGAGTCACAGTGCCCGGCCTCAACTCGTACATTATGTCTTGGTGGGCAATGCCAAGGAATGCCCTGGAACAGAGGCCACAACATCCCGTGTAGCTGGGACTGTGGGTGCATCCACGAGTGACTCCAGTGTTCACATTCTGTAGAGCAACAAGGTCTCGCACGTGCCTCAGGCTGGTCTTGAACTCCTGGGCTCCAGCTCTACCCCAACTCGGCCTGCCAAAGCCACAGCCTGATTGTCTGCCAATCTACCATCTTTGAGGAACTCTAGGTCCAAGGCTAGGACCTCCTTCCCAAATGATCTCTGTCTGTTCATGATGAACCAAACTCCATACACAAACTGATGCTCTTCTTTTTTTTTCCTCTTTTCCTTTTTTTCGTTGAGTCAGTGTTTCTCTCCATCACTCACCCTGGAGGGTGTTGTGTCTCTCCCAGCCATCATAGACTTGGCCTGCCGGGCTCTGGCAAGACTTTCCCCAACCTTCTGAGGAGCTGGAACTACAGGCACACGCCACCACACCCAACTCATTTCTGACGGAGGATAGAGATGAGGACTTTCCAAGGTTCCTGGCTGCATCTTGACCCATGGGATTGGGCTGGCCACTGGCCTGGCCTCTCAAAGCACTAGGATGATGAGGCTGAGCCCCCAAGTCCAGTATTGATCCTTCATCACAAATGAACCAGAAAGCCTGGTGCAGTGGCCCATGCCTGGAATCCCAGTGCTCTGGGAATCGAAGGCCAGTGGATGGTTGGAAAGCAGAAGCCCAAGGCAGGCACGGACCACGCAAGAAGACCCCATGTCCACACTCATCCTAACAGGGTCTGGGATTGAGTTGCTGGTCATCCCAGCAACTCTGGAGGCTGAGAATGGAGGATCATCAGACCGTGATTTCGAGGCTGGCAGTGAACAACAGTCGTGTCCCCGGGCCCCTGCCTCGGTCACAGAGCTAGACCCTGTCTCCAAAATATGAGAATCGTACACAGATTCTCAACTGCACATGGCGTGTTCACAGTCTGGCTGTCAATTTAGCCAGGAAAAATGGGAAAGGGAGGAAGAAATGGGAAAGGGAGGAAGAAAAGGTGAAAGATGTGTCCCTGGCCTTTCTTGGTGGAATGTCCTCGTTGCCGAGTTGGATGGTCGACCTGTCTGGGGCATATTTCTACCCTCGTAGAGGAGAGATGGCAGGAAGCTGGACAGGGAGCCTCAGGATTCACACACCAAAGTGGGGGCAGCCATGGGAGGGGTTGGGGCTGGAGGGTGCCAAGCTTGTGGGACTCTGGTATGTG
>NW_006955281.1:5732-6361 GCF_000164805.1 Carlito syrichta
GGGCAGCCCTCACCCCAGATTCTGGGTTTTGTTTGAGGTCAAGGTGGTGGCTTGCTATGGTGTACAGCCTGGTCTCAATCTCCTGGGCTCCAGCTACCTTACTTTCTCAGCCTCACTATATACTGAGGAGACAGTCAAGAGACGCTTGGCCATCCCCACCCTCCCAAAGAATTGAGTGTCATGCCTTCCCTTTCCTGGAGGCAGCCCCTGGGAGCAGCGTGTGAGTTGACAATGAGGAAAGAGGCAAGCAGAGGAGTGGGCGCCCAGGTGGAGAGACACCCCTGTACCAGGCACTCCCATGAGTAAGGTTCGGTGGGCAACACTGGCTGCACTCTCCAGAGACCCAGGTCATCAGAAGGGAGCGGGCCTCATGATGGCACCCAAAGAGGTGTGTGGAGGCTGGGCGCATGGGATCACATCTGTCATCCCAGCACTCTTGGAGTCCAAGACGAGAGGATCACCTGAGCCCCTGGGTTTGAGACCAATCCCATCATCTTGGGGAGATAACCTCTTCAAGAAACCAAAAAAAAAACGAGCCAAGCATCGTGGCACATATCTGACGTTCCAGCCCCTTGGGAGGCTGGGGTGGGAGGATAGCAGGAACCCAGCCAGTGGAGGCCACTGTGACC
>NW_006955282.1:0-734 GCF_000164805.1 Carlito syrichta
AATCCTTTTGTATCCTGGGACTTTCTATGCCATAATCATATTCTCCAGAAACAAAAATTATATTGGTGCAAAATTCCTCAATTCAGGTGACCTCAAAGAACAGAAAATTCTTGTGGGTCGCAGGTAGGAATCGGGGTTTGGGGTTTGGAATATTCCACATTTTGGTGAGGTTTGTGAAGGAGAACCAGGAATCTTGGATTCCAGTTCCCAAAGTTCATTATTGACGTCTTTTTCTTGATATCCAAAAAACTGGAATTCTCGGTCACCAGGAAGTGTCTCGGCATCCTGCAAAGTGAAGCAGGAAGCTGGTTAATGGAGGTCGTCATATACAGGAAAGTACACGTCATATTGCTGAGGAAGTATAAGGAATCTTCCTTATATGAGTACTCAATCCCAAAAACTACAGGCCGTCTTCCTAAGACATAACCACGAATCAAGTTTTTGAAGTAGGAATCTGGGTAATGGGAGTTCTCACATAAAGGAAACTTCACTGCCTATTGCTAAGTAGGAATAAGGAATCTGCGTTACTCAGGTCCTCAATTCCAAAAAAGTTCAAGTCATCTTGCAATGGGTAAACACGAATTGTGGTATTTTCGAGCCTGAATCTGGAAAATGGAGTCCTTATTTACAAGCAACTACATGACCTTTGGCTAAGAAAGAATAACGAATCTGCGTTACACGAGTCCTCAATCCCCATAATCTACAGAGCATCTTGGAAAGTTCTAAAAAGAATC
>NW_006955283.1:0-653 GCF_000164805.1 Carlito syrichta
CTTTCCGGCGGCCCTTTCAGAGGTCATGGGTCGTCAGAGGGAATGGGCCTCACCGTGGTCTTCTAGAGTGGTGTGGAGGCCAGGTGTGCGGGATCATGCCTGTCATCTCAGCACTCTGGTAGGTCGAGGAGAGAGGATTGCCTGAGCTCCTAGGTTTGCAACTAGCCCGGGAACCTTAGAGAGACCTCATCTCTACTAAAGCCAAAAAAAGAACCAAGCTTATTAGCGCAGGCCTTTCAATCCGGCCACTCAAGAGGCCATGGTGGCAGGATCCCCAGAGCCAGCTGGTGGAGCCTGCAGTGGCCGAGAGTGGGCCCCAGCACCACGGCCTTGGTGAAAGGGCGAGAGTCCAAATCAGAATAATAATATCAACCATCACCACAAACACAGGCCAGGCTCTGGGGCTTATCCAGGCATCCTGGTCCTTCTGAAGCCCAAGCAAGTGGACAGCAGGAGCCTGCGGATTCGACACAATTCCAGGACATGATGTGAGACCTCATATCGACCATCAAAAAAATCCAAAGATTAGCCATGTGTGGTGACACAAGCCTGTGGTTCCAGCCACTCTGGGGACAGAGGTGGTATGACTGAGCATGACCAGTGTAGTCTGCACTGGCTGTGAGTGTGCCCCTGTGCTCCAGTCTTACAGAGCA
>NW_006955284.1:0-738 GCF_000164805.1 Carlito syrichta
TGGCTCAGTCTGTAATCCTGTGCCTTTGGGAGGCTGATATGAGTGGATTGCCTAAGCCCCCGGGTTCGAGACCAGCCTGGGCAGCGAGACCTCATCTCTACAATAAATAAAAAAATCAGCCGGGCGTGGTAGTGTGTGCCTGTAGTTCCGGCTACTTGGAAGACTGAGGCGGAAGGATCGCCGGAGCCCAGCAGGTCGAGGCTGTGGTGGCCGGAAGTGGCCACTGCACTCCAGTCTGGGCGACAGAGTGAGACTCCAACTCAAAAAAAAAAAAAAAAAAAGCTTATTTCATCTATTAAATAGGGGACGCTTCGGGTAGAGGTAGGTCCCATCTTTCTTGTCCTTTCGTACTGGGAAAGATAGTAAATAGATAGAAACCGACCGGGATTACTCCGGTCTGAACTCAGATCACGTAGGATTTTAATCGTTGAACAAACGAACCATTAATAGCGGTTGCACCATTGGGATATCCTGATCCAACATCGAGGTTGTAAACCCTATTGTCGATATGGACTCTGTAATAGGATTGGGCTGTTATCCCTAGGGTAACTTATTCCGTTGCTCAGAGTAAGTTTGGGTCAATAAATGATTTTTGCTTATACTGGTAAAGTCTTAGTTATTATCATTCGGAGGTTTGTTTGTGCTCCGAGGTCACCCCAACTGAAATTTACAGCTCATATCCAGTTGGGTATTGGTCCTAGTACGTCGTTTTAGTACTGGTTGAGTAGTTAAATTGAA
>NW_006955285.1:0-716 GCF_000164805.1 Carlito syrichta
CAAAAGAACAAGGTGGAAGGAATGGGGCTGGCTGGCTCTGCTGACATGCAGTGAGCCAGGAAATGTCCACCTGACTCATTTACTTACTGCCCCGCTCCCATCTGCACATCCTCCTGGGCCTGGTCTGGTGCAGGGCACAGGGCTCTGCAGTTGAGAAACTATGGAACACCACAGCACCCCCAGGGAACCACCTATCTCCTCACTTTCTTCTTTTTTTACGTGCTTGATTCACTTTGTTTTTTGTAAAAAAAATAAAATAAACACTGTGTTGCAGCCACCACTGGAGCCTGGGTCCTATGCACGGAGACTCTGGTGAGGGTCTTGACGAGGTGGTCAGTGAATTCCTGATAGAAAGACTTGGCAGGAAGCCGAGCAGGAAGCGAGCCCGGCGGCCGCGTTTTCCTGGGGAAGCGGCGGGCGTGGTGGCGCAGCCAGCGGGGCCGGGGAGCCGCCGCCTCGATGGGGTGTTGAAAATTGTCCTCTAGAGCTTTGGAAGGCTGAATGGACTAAACATGAAGAGCTTGAAAGCGAAGTTTAGGAAGAGTGATGGACCAAGACTGCAAACTGCTGAATAGACAGACTGTAAAACAGAGGGAAAAGTGAACAAAACCAGAAGACCCTCATAAGGAAGAACAGGTCATTGCAGAAGAGAAATAAAAGCAACCCCACCTTCCCTCAAAACAGAATTGAAGAGGGGGAGGGAAAGGGGTAAAGGG
>NW_006955286.1:0-813 GCF_000164805.1 Carlito syrichta
CCTCCGCAGGGGAGCTGAGCCCCCACGTGGATGACGGCTGCGGAACGAAATGGGGTGGTCCCCACCGCCGCGCACCGCAGAGCCTGTCTCCCTGCGCCGCCGCCCACCCAGGAGGCAGGCCCCAGGGCAGCCAAGGACCGCTAGGCCAGGCCCCCTGCGTCGCTGTCAACTGCCGAGCCGGACTCCCCGCGGCAGCTGCAGACTGGGAAACCCGGCCCTCCGAGCCTCCGTAGACAGAGGAGTTTGCGCCCTTGCGCAGATGACGGCCGTGCTGACTGCGGAGCCAGACGCGTCGCGCCTCCACAGACGGCGGAGCTGGAGCCCTCCCTCCGCGGCCAACCGCAGGGCCGGGCGACCCCCAGTGACCACGGTGGAGCTAGGTAGCCAACGCAGCCTGCAACTGCGGAGCCGGGCCCCGGTGCCGCCGCCAGCTGTGAAGCACGGGCCCTCAGCGCCTCCGCCCACGGAGGAGCGGGAGCCCCCGCTGAGCTGCCAACCGCGGAACCGGCCCTGCGCGCCGCCGCGGATCGTGGAGCCGGGTGCTCCGCACGGCTGCGGACTGCGGAGCGCGACTCTTGGCTCCGCCGCCCCCCCGGAGGTGGCGACGACAGAGGAGCCGAGCCGTGTCCCCCGCACTGCCCAGGGACACAGAGCCTGTCTTTCTGCTGCGCCACCGACCGAGCAGCGGGGACCCCAGCGCCAAAGACTGCAGACGAGGAGTTGAGTTAGGCCCCGCGCCGCCGCCAAAGGCTAATCCAGGTCGCTCCCGGCTCTGCAGACAGAGAAGCCGGAGCCCTTGAGTAGATGACCGCC
>NW_006955287.1:0-761 GCF_000164805.1 Carlito syrichta
CACATGAGCCGATTCCCCTAATAAATCTTCTCACATGTGTCCATATCCATATGTCTCTGTCTCTATCTCTATCTCTGTCTCTATCTCTCTCTATCTCTGTCCATCTTTATCACTATCTCTAATCTTTAATTTTCTACTGGTTCTAGCTTTCTGGAGAAGCCTAACTAACATACATACTAACTCTAAGCATTGCCCTAAGTACTAGAGAAAGAAATAATGCTGAGTAAAATATAGACACAACCTCTGTCCTCTGAGCCTTACTGTCTAGACCCATGAATTTTAAACATTTCAACCAGTACACACTTGCCACACAGTAATAACAGTCTGGTGTATCTTTAGTACACATAATGTACTCTGATATTTTCTATTTTATTCATTTCTTCTTAGAGAAAAATGGCAGTCACAACCTCCTAAATTGATTTAATGACTCATAACTGCTTGGATTATTGATCCAGTGCAAAGTTTTGGCATCTCTCCTCTGCCATGGATTCCTCAGAACCACATTTTTTCAACACACAAAGCAATGCACATAGGGTTACAAAGGAAACCTATTACATTAAAATGCAATTATTTTAATCATTTGTAAATGCAAGCATTTTAATAAACAGATGTATGACATAGTAATATGAGTGTTTCATTATTAATGTGTTGAATACCAGATCTGGCAGCCAGCTCATATTGGCTGTAATTCTGAAGCAATGATGGGTAGGCATGCTATTTTTAGAATTCTTCAACTGTAATGTGAGGTAAAAATTTTGGGG
>NW_006955288.1:0-6368 GCF_000164805.1 Carlito syrichta
GTACGCATGCTAAAGGGTTAACAGGCAGCACTGGGGAGAAATAAAAACAGAAGCCCAGTTCAGATCAGCAGAAATGTGGGAAAAGGAAACATCCATCATGTCAGCAGAAACAAGGAGAGAGAGGAAAAGAAGCCTCGGAAAAGAAAGACGTGCGCAAGAAAAGCAGCAAAACGTCTTGCACATGGAGGCGGTGGAGGTCAACACGGACTTGTGGTTTTGTCGGACCCATTCAACAGCACGTGGGTCTTCAGGGTCGTGGCTCGGACGCCTCTCCCCGTGGAGATGCAGAGAGTCAGAGTGGGAGGGCAGGATGGACTTCCTGGGGCACACCTTTATGCCTGGGAATGCATGAGGGTCGCCTCACACAACCATACCCGGGGCTCGCTGCCACGTCCCCCATCACCTCTTCCTGCCTGGCTTCTTCCGTTGAATTAAGACCCAACGTGCCGTTTTCAATTCCTCCCACGCCTGAGACTGTCTGCCTGTTTCCTTTTACGTGAGGGTGTTTCGTCGCCATATTCTTGGTTCGTGCTTTGTTTCCATCAGGTGTGGAGATTGGGCTCCCACACCTTTGCCTCTGGACATCCATGAGGGACATCCGGGGCCAGCAGGATACAGATGCTCTCCACACTCCATGCAGCCACGAGGCTGGCAGGGATCTGCCGTGCTGGGAACGGTGTGTCTGTGCTGGAATCCCGAAACCTCATCTCACGGGTCTCAGTCGTGAGCGCTCTGTGTTCGCTTCCCCCTGGAACACGCTCTCCTCTTTGTGCTCAACTTTCGGATCTTCCTTCAGGCCATGGGATGGTGGAGCTGGTTTGAGTATGTCTTCAGCTCTGTTGTTGATGGCTGCTCCACTTATACTGAGGCTGGGCCTTCACTGGCCTCCGTGACCCTGAGCCTCTTTCTGTCTGACTTAGCGATTCTGTATTTACATCTACACTCTGAACAGCTCAAGCCTTTCTTTCCTGTCCACGATTCGTGGTCCTGCCCCCTCTGTGCTTTCCCTGGCCTTGAAGTTTCGCGCTCTCTGTAGTGACTCTCGTGTTTAGCTATTTCCTCAGGCCTCCAGTGTCCCTTCGTAACCGATTCGAGAACTTTACCCTGCCATCTGTGGGCCATGTTGGAGTTAGCGTGTCACCTTTCAAATCTGCTGGATAGCTCAACCATTTCAAATTGTACGTCTGCTTCCTCGTTTTGTGTTAACGCAGAGTGGTTTGCCACTCTTCCCTCCGGCCTGCCTGCCTTCCTTTCTTCTCACCGTCCTTTTCCTTCCCTTTCACCTCCCCCTCCTCCTCTCTTCCCCCTTTCGGTCTCTCCTTCCCGTCTCCCTGCTTCCTCCCTTCTTCCCTTGGTCATCTTGTCTTTGCTTCCCTCCCTGCTTGTTTCCTGCCTCCCTTCCTTCCTCTCTTTTCTGACTTTTTCCACCTTCTTTCCCTCCTTCATTCTGTCCATTCTTCCATCTTTCTGTCCTGGTTTCTTTTCTTCCTCTTTCGTTCTCTCCTTTCTTCTTCTGTCTTTCCTTTTCCTTCCTTTCTCTTCTACCTTCTCCCTTTCTTTTTACTTTCTATTCTTCCCTCTTTCCTCCCTTTTCCACTTGTTTTCAGTTTTTCTTCCTTCCTTCGAGCTTCTCTTCAGCCACTCTCTTTCAGGAACACCTGCGTGAAACAAAGTGCACTGCGTGATCACAAGGAAAGTGTTTCCTGCGTAGAAAAGCAACTTTTCAAACAACATATACAACTGAAAGAAAGGATAACTTGTCTTTTTTTTTTTTGAGGAGGAGGAGTCTCACTCTGTCGCCCAGATTGGAGTGCCTTAGCCGCTCCCGGCCACCGCAGCCTCGACCTGCAGGGCTCCGGCGATCCTTCCGCCTCAGCCTTCCGAGTAGCCGGAATTACAGGCGCGCGCCACCACGCCCGGCTGATTTTTTGATTTATTGTAGAGATGAGGTCTCACCAAGTTGCCCAGGTGGGTCTCGAACCCGCGGGCTCAGGCAATCCACTCACCTCAGCCTCCGGAAGGCGCGGGATGACAGGCTGAGACGCCAACTTGTCATAGAGTAAAAAGATCACCCTCACTAATAACTAACTAAAGAAATTAACGAGACAAAGAGATACTCCCAGCATCCCTGAACTCACGACGATATCAACACACGTGATTCTCACCGCTGCGACACTGTCCATGGAGGACCAAGACAGTCAGAAACCCGCCACGTCTTGAGAATCGGAGGGTAAAATCATGAAGGTCCGCCCAGGCGTCGGCACAGGATGAGGCCAGAGCAACTGTGTTCACGTCGTCCTCCATGAAATGGATAGAAGTCAGGAAGAAACAACCCAGGCAGACACAGAGCTCGCAGTGCAAGGACATCTAGTTGCACAGGTGGGAAAACAAGATGGGGAGAAGCAGCCCACATTGTCTTGGTGGAAGCCCGCCCTCCATCCATCACAGGCAGGTGACCATGTGAAGGTGAGGATCCCCTCTGTGGGAAGTGGCCACAGTGAGACACAGCAAGGGAATGTGGATCAATACACTGAGAAACAACATCCAGTAAAAAAAATAAACACTTCCAGGAAGTATTGTAAACAGTCATGGAGACGGGACCTACTGGGGAGAAATCCAGGCAGGATAAAAAGGGCAGGAAGACGAAAGGGGCTCCACACTTGATCACCTCCCTCTCCACCTGCTCCTCTACCCGTTCCACGCTCAACCCAACAGAACCATGGGCTGCTGTGGCTGTTCTGGAGGCTGTGGCTCCGGCTGTGGGGGCTGTGGCTCCGGCTGTGGGGGCTGCGGCTCCGGCTGTGGGGGCTGTGGCTCCAGCTGCTGTGTGCCCGTCTGCTGCTGCAAGCCCGTGTGCTGCTGTGTGCCGGCCTGTTCCTGCTCCAGCGGTGGCAAAGGGGGCTGTGGCTCCTGTGGGGGCTCCAAGGGGGGCTGTGGTTCCTGTGGGGGCTCCAAGGGGGGCTGTGGCTCTTGTGGCTGCTGCCAGTCCAGCTGCTGCAAGCCCGTGTGCTGCTGTGTGCCAGCCTGTTCCTGCTCCGGCTGTGGCAAAGGGGGCTGTGGCTCCTGTGGGGGCTCCAAGGGGGGCTGTGGCTCCTGTGGGGGCTGCAGCTCCTGTGGGGGCTGCAAGGGCGGCTGTGGCTGCTGTCAGTCCAGCTGTTGCCAACCCTGCTGCTGCCAGTCCTCCTGCTGCCAGTCCAGCTGCTGCAAGCCCTGCTGCTGCCAGTCCAGCTGCTGCGGCCCCGTTTGCTGCCAGTGCAAGATCTGAGGCTCGGAACGTGGTGCTTTGTGGGTCCTGCAGATCCCAGTCATTCCACTCTGGGACCTGTCCTTCATGACTCACCTCACCGCACACCTGAGGGCCCGTTTCTCCAGATGGAACGAAGCTGGATTCAGCTGCCAGCTCCCAGGTGAGGCCGTGTTGACGTCCACTGCCTCCTAATTCTCTTCCTAGGTAGCTGTGTCTCACTTGCCCCTCACATCCTTCCTTGCCTTTGCTGGGCACTCAGGGCTGAGTGCCTGACTCTCTGCAGTCCTGCTTTTCAGGCCGGGAGGGTCTGAACTTGGGTGATCCATTCAGGGCCGGGAGGGTGGAGCGAGGTCTTGGAGTGACTTTGCATGTCACACACTCTGCTTGGTCTTAATTGTATGCTGCAGACAATAAAACATCAGAACCACAAAATAACTTCGACGTTTCACTGATTTCTGTTGTTCACTGACCGTGCCTGCTGTTCTGTTCATGTTATGTTTCTTCTGATGGGCGAGATGCCGTGGAGGATGCTGGGAGGGAGGCTTGGGGGGGATGCGTGGGGCATTCCATATCCCTTTGAAAACACACGAGCCATGAAGATGGCATGAGAAACTATCTAGAATAATTCCAAGAGAAAAACCAGTAACATAGCCAAAAATAGTATCTGTGACCTATAAATACTTCAGTCTGTCTAATACACTGTCTGTCTAATACACTGACAGTAGAATTCAGCAGATCAAAAAAGAGAATAAGAAATGTAAAGATGTAGTCCTACATTCTCCAGTACTCCTGAAAATGTTAAATTCACAGTTAAAATAAGTTCAATGAACTTTAACCAGTAAAGCAATGAAAGCAAGTCAGGCTCGGAGGCTCAGCATGTAATCCCATGCCTTTGGGAGGCTGAGGTGAGTGGATTGCCTGAGCCCGCGAGTTCGAGACCCACCTGGGCAGCAAGACCTCATCTCTACAATAAATCAAAAAATCAGCCGGGCGTGGTAGTGCATGCCTGTAATTCTGGCTACTCGGAAGGCTGAGGTGGAAGGATCGCCGGAGCCCAGCAGGTCGAGGCTGCGGTGGCCGGGAGTGGCCACTGCACTCCAGTCTGGGTGACAGAGTGAGACTCCACCCCCCGCCCAAACAATGAAAGCACAACATAATTAAATTTCTCAAAACTAGTGACCAGGAGAAAATCATATAAGAGGCTGGAGAAAGAAAAGCCCACAGAGGTGGCACCAAAGATAAGGCAAGAGCAGACTTCCAGGAACAGCCCTGCAGAAACCAGAGAGGCAGCGTCTTTAAACACGACAGGAAAAGAAAAACACTTGAACACTGTTCACCTTGTTCCAACACCTGTCGAAAGCCCAGATAGAGCTGACCAGACCTGAGAAAATGAAAATTAGGTGTTCTTGTAACTCTGTGAACAAAAACCACAACAAAGATGAAGTGGGGAGGAAGGAGGGAGGGAGGGAAGGAAACAGAGATGAGCAAAGGCAGGAAACATGGAGGAGGAAAAAGAAGAAGGAGGGACGGTGGGGAAGAAGACGAGGAGGAAGGAAGCCTGAAATGAAGGAAGGACTAGTAAGGAGGGAGGGCAGAAAGCCGAGAAGGAAGGACAGAGATTGAGGCTTTCTAAAGGTTTGTGTACATTTAAAGAAACACAGAGAGAACTTGCCGGTTTTCTAAGAGAAACGGTCCTTTCAAAAGTTGGGTGTTGAGGGAGGTCTTGTTCCTGATTTTCAACAGGGAGATTGAGTTTTTTATTTTTTGTTTGCATGTGCCATTATGAAGGACTCATGAGGGTTGTTTTAAGTTATGTAAACATGATATTCCTGAAGAATGGGAGGGTGACACGACCATGACTATCGGGGTGCTCGAAGAGGGAGGAGCTGGAACACTGCACGCACGAAAGGAGGTGCAGACACCGGCCTGAGGGAGCACTAGCGAGGGGGAGGAGCGTCTCTGATGTTGGCGTTTCTGAAGTATGCATGATAAAGGGTTAACAGGCAGCACTGGGGAGAAATAAAAACAGAAGCCCAGTTCAGATCAGCAGAAATGTGGGAAAAGGAAACATCCATCATGTCAGCAGAAACAAGGAGGGAGAGGAAAAGAAGCCTCGGAAAAGAAAGACGTGTGCAAGAAAAGCAGCAAAACGTCTTGCACATGGAGGCGGTGGAGGTCAACACGCACTTGTGGTTTTGTCGAACCCATTCAATACCACGTGGGTCTTCAGGGTCGTGGCTCGGATGCCTCTCCCCGTGGAGATGCAGAGAGTCAGAGTGGGAGGGCAGGATGGACTTCCTGGGGCACACCTTTATGCCTGGGAATGCATGTGGGTCGCCTCACACAACCATACCCGGGGCTCGCTGCCACGTCCCCCATCACCTCTTCCTGCCTGGCTTCTTCCGTAGAATTAAGACGCAACGGTGTAGGGTCTCTTATTGTTTCATCAGGGCCCTGGTGCCGTTTTCAATTCCTCCCATGCCTGAGACTGTCTGCCTGTTTCCTTTTACGTGAGGGTGTTTCGTCGCCATATTCTTGGTTCGTGCTTTGTTTCCATCAGGTGTGGAGATTTGGCTCCCACACCTTTGCCTCTGGACATCAATGAGGGACATCCAGGGCCAGCAGGATACAGATGCTCTCCACACTCCATGCAGCCACGAGGCTGGCAGGGATCTGCCGTGCTGGCAACGGTGTGTCTGTGCTGGAATCCCGGAACCTCATCTCACGGGTCTCAGTCGTGAGCGCTCTGTGTTCGCTTGCCCCTGGAACACGCTCTCCTCTTTGTGCTCAACTTTCGGATCTTCCTGCAGGCCATGGGATGGTGGAGCTGGTTTGAGTATGTCTTCAGCTCTGTTGTTGATGGCTGCTCCACTTATACTGAGGCTGGGCCTTCACTGGCCTCCGTGACCCTGAGCCTCTTTCTGTCTGACTTAGCGATTCTGTATTTACATCTACACTCTGAAAGTTTGGTCCATGACGTTTGTAAAAGTCACTTTCTCCTTTTCTTAACTGTCATTTGATTTTCTGCCTGTCCTAGTAGATGGTATGAAAACGTGTATCTTTCAGGCCTTGGTGAAAGGTCCTGTCTTTTGGGGAATTGGCAGGAGAGACACCGTAGGCG
>NW_006955289.1:0-3675 GCF_000164805.1 Carlito syrichta
CTATCCTGCTGGCTAACAAACTTACTTAACTAGCTGACTTAACCAGATGGACATTCAACTAGCCAGCTGGCTTAACTAGCTAGTGACCTCGCTAGCCAGCCGGCTAGCCAGCTCACTTACCTCACTGAATTAACTAGCTAGCCAGCTGACTTAATTACCTAGCTACCTACCTAGCCAATTGGCTAGACAGCTGACTTAACTACTCAACTTAAACTAGCCAGCTGGTTAGCCAGCTGTTGTAACTAGCAAGCTACCTAGCTAGCCAGTTGACTAGCAACTTGAACTAACTAGCTGACTTAACCAGCTAGCCAGCTGGCTAGCCAGCTGACTCAACTAGCTGACATAACTAGATAGCCAGCTGACTAGCCAGGTGACTTAACTAGCAGACATCACTAGCTAGATGGGAGGTAACCACCTGACTTAAATAGCTAGCTACCTATGTATCTTGCTGGCTTGCCAGTTGACTTAAATACCATGCTAACTAGCTAAACAGCTGACTAGCGAGCTGACTTAACTAGGTGAATTAAGTAACTAACCAGCTGGGTAGCCAGCTGACTTAACAAGCTAGCTACCCAGCAAGGCATCTGGCTAGTCAGCTGACTTAACTAGCTGACTTAATTAGCTAGCTACCCAGCTAGCTAGCTGACTTTACTAGCTGAACTAACTAGCTAGCTACCTAGCTAGCTAATACCTAGCTAGGCGACATAACTGGCTGACTTAACTAGCTAACTATCTGATATAACTAGCTGACTTAATGAGCTATCTACCTAGATAGCAAGCTGACTTAACCAGCTGAAATAAGTAGCTAGTCAGCTGTCTAGTCATCTGACTTTACTAGCTTTTTAACTAGCTAGCGAGCAGCCTAGTCAACTGAATTAATGAGGTGTCTTAAAGAGGTAGCCAGCTGGTTAGCCAGCTTACTTAACTAGCTGATTAATTAACTAGGCAGCTGGCCAGCCAGGTGACTATACAGGCTGATTTAACTAGATATCCAGGCAGCTAGCCAGCTGACTTAACTAGCTCTCTACCTTTCTAGTCACATGGATAGCCAGCTGATTTAACAATCTGACATAAAAAGTTAGCCAGTTGGCTAGCCAACTGACTTAACTAGGTCAATAACAAGACAGCCAGTTTGCCAGCCAGTTGTCTTAACTAGCAGTCTTAACGAGCTGGCCTGCTTTCTAGCCCGTTGAATTAACTAGCTTGCTACATAGCTAGTCACCTGGCTATCCAGCTGAATTAACTAGGTGACTTACTTGCTAGCCAGCTGTCTAGCCAGCTGACTCAACTAGCAAGCTATGTAGCTACGCAGCTGCCTTCTCAGCTGACTTAACTTGGTGACTTAACTAGCTAGCCAGCTGGCTAGACAGTTGATAAAACTAGCTAGCTACCTAGATTGCAAGATGGCAAACCAGCTGTCTTAACTAGCTGACTTAACTAGGTAGCAAGCTGGCTAGCCATCTGATTTAATAGCCTAACTACCTAGCTAGACTGCTGATGTAACTAGCTGAAATAACTAGTTAGCCATCTGGTTACCCATCTGATGTAACTATCTTTTTAACTACCTAGCCATCTGGCTACACAACTGACTTCACTAGCTGACCTAACTAGCTAGACAGCTGGTTAGCCAGCTGATTATACTAGCTGACTTTATTAGCTTGCCAGCTGGCTAGCCTGTTGACTTAATTTCCAAGCTACCAAGCTGGCCAGTAGCCCAGCCAGCTAACTTAACTAGCTGACTAAATGAAATAGCCACGTGGCTAGCAAGCAGACTTAACTAGCTACCTACCTAGCTAGACAGAGTGATAGCCAGCTGACTTAACTAGCTGACATAACTAGATAGCCTGATGGCTAGCCAGCACACTTAACTAGCTACCTACTTTCATAGCCCTCTGGATTGCCAACAGATTTATCCACCTAACTACCTAGCTAACATGCTGGCCAGCGAGCTGACTTAACTATGTGATTTAACAAGCTAGCCCACTGGCTAGCCAGCTGATTTAACTAGCTAGGCACCCTACTAGGTAGCTGGCTAGCTAGCTGACTTAACTCACTGGCTTAAGTAGCTAAATACCCCGATAAACAGCTGACTTATCTAGCTGCTTAACTAACTAGCTATCTAGCTAGCCAGCTGGCTGGCCAGCTGATTTAACTAGCTGACTTAATTAGCCAACCAGCTGTCTGTTCCGCTGACTTAACTAACTGACTTAACTAGCAAGACAGCTGACTGGCCAGTTGAATAAACTAGCTGACTTAACCATCTAGCCAGCTGGCTAGCCAGCTGACTTAATTTGTGAGCTACCCAGCTTGCTAGCTGGGAAGCCAGCTGAATTAACTAGCTGATGTAAATAGCTAGCCAGCTGACTAGCCAGCTGACTTAAGTACTCTCTACCTAGCTAGCTATCTGGCTAGCCAGCTGACCTACCTAGTTGACTTAATTAGCTTGCCAGTTGGCTAGCCAGCTTACTTAAGTAGATTGCTAACTAGCTAGCCAGCTGGCTAGCCATCTGACTTAACTAGCTGACTTAAATAGCTGGCCTGCTTGCTAGTCAGCAGAATTAAGTAGCTTGGTATATAGCTAGCCAGCTGGATCACCAGATGACTAAACTAGGTGACAACTAACTAGCCTTCTGTCTAGCCAGCTGATTAAATTAGAAAGGTACATAGCTAGCCTGCTGGTTAGCAAGTTGACCTAACTAGGTAATTTATGTAGCTAGCAAGTGGGCTAGACAGCTGACTTAACTATCTAGTTACCTAGCTAGCCAGCTGTCTAGTCAGCTGACTTAACTAGGATACTTAACTAGCTAGCCTGCAGGCTAACAGGCTGACTCAACTGCCTAGGTACCTAGCTAGCTAACTACATAGCCAGCTGACTTCACTAGCTAGCTAGCTACGTATCATGCTGACTTTCCAGCTGACTGTTCTACCTAGGTACCTAGGTAACCATCTGACTAGTGAGCTGACTTATCTAGGTTACTTAACTAGCTATCTAAATGGCTAGCCAGCTGACTTAACTAGGTAGTGACCCAGATAGCTGGTTGGCTACCAGCTGACTTAACTCACTGACTTAACTAGCTAGCAAGATGAGTTAACTAGCTGACTTAAGCAGTTAGCTATCTAGTTAGCCAGCTGGCTTATCTAGCTAGCTATCTAGCTAGATAGCTAGATAGCTAGCTAGCCAGCTGACTTAACTAGCTGTCTTAACTAGCTACCCACCTGCCATAATTAGCTGACTATTATAGCTAGCTTTCTAGTTAGCCAGCTGACTTAACTAGCTGAAATAACTATCTATCCAGATGGCTAGCCATCTGACTTAACTAGCTTTTAACTAGCTAACATCTGGATAGACAACTGTCTTAATGAGCTGAATAAACTAGCTAGACAGCTGGTTGACAGTTGACTTAACTAGCTGACTTACCTTGTTAGCCAGCTGTGTGCCAGCTGACTTAACTAGCTGACTTAAGCCAGGAAGCTTGCTAGTCACCTCTCTTCACTTACTAGGTATCTACGTAGCCAGCAGGTTAGCCAAATGTCTTAACTAGCTGACTTGAACGACTATCCTGCTGGCTAACAAGCTGACTAATCTAATTAGCTACCTACCTAACCTAGCTAGCTGGCTAGACACTGACTAAACTAGTTGACTAATCAGTTAGCCAGTTGGCTGGCCAGCTGACT
>NW_006955290.1:0-820 GCF_000164805.1 Carlito syrichta
CGGAGTCCTTATTTACAGGCCACTACATGGCCTTTTGGTAAGTAAGAATAAGGAATCTGGGTTATACCAGTCCTCAATCACAAAAATCTACAGAGCGTCTAGGAAAGTGCTAAAAAGAATCAGAGTTTTGAAGCAGGATGTATCTAATGAGAGTCCTAATATACAGGAAAATACACAGCCCCTTGCCAAGGAAGACAAAGAATTGGTGTTATAGCAGTCCTCAGTCCTAAATATCAACAGACCATCTGCTGTGGGCTAAACAAGAATCAGGATTTAGAAGCTGGAACATAGGTAATTGCAGTCCTCATATGCAGAATCTCATGATCTCTACCTAAGGAGAACTAAGAAACCTCTTTTAAACGATTCCTCCATCACAATTTCTACATGACATCTTGCTAATGGCAAAACAAGAAACAGGGTTTCCAAACAGGATTCTAGGGAAAGGAAGTCCCCATATACAAGACATTACACGGCCCCTCGCTAAAGAAGAATAAGGAATCTGTGATACACTAGTCCCAAATCCGAAAAATTATCAGGGTGTCTTGCTGTGGTATAAACAAGAATCAAGGCTTCGAGCTCGTCTCATATTTCGGAGATTTTTGGCTTGTGGGTAGTATGAATCAGTAATTTCAGGACTCCAGCAACATTCTGGTCTTCTTGAGAGTTGTAATCGGGTATCTGGTAGTACAAATCCCTTCAGATCCTCAAGACAATTAAGGCCAGATTCCCAGAAAAAAGTATCATCTTGTCGTATTTGGATGTATCTTTGGTCTTAAGATGAACTTGGTTATCCTCAAATTTCCGTTTGTACTTTATTTGC
>NW_006955291.1:0-741 GCF_000164805.1 Carlito syrichta
GGCAAAGCTAGAGGATTGCCTGAGCTCAGGGGTTCAAGACCAGACTGGGTAACTTGGAGAGACCTCACAGATGCAATAAATCAAAGAATAAGGTGGGTGTGGTAGCACACATGTAGTTCCTGCTACTTGGAAGGCTGAGGCAGAAGGATCACCTGAGCCCAACAGATTGTGGCAGTAGTGGCCATTAGTATGCTACTGTACTCCAGCCTGGGTAATAGAGTGAGACTCCAACTCGGGGAGAAAAATTTGCTGCATAATATCACTCATGTGTGGAATCAAAAGATTGCACTCATAGAGGAAGAAAGTAAAATGGTGGCCACCAGCACCTGCAGGTGGGCAAAATGGGAGATGTTTTTCTATGGTGACAAAATTTCAATTATCACTGAGTTTTAGAGAAATAACATATAACATAGTGACTTACGACATTATGTGTTCCCTTTACACAACATAGAAATGGCAGCTATGAAATGTTATTGATATATTCATTAGCATAATTGGAATCATTGTTTCACAATGTATAGTCATATCAAATTTTTACATTATACCCAATATATAGTTATACATTTCTTATCTATGTATTAAAAAATCGGATGTTAAAGACACATATTTAAGCACATGTACCTGGGGATACATGTGTAAACTAGTCCGAATCATAACATTAAAGAAAACAAAATTATAAAATAAGAGTTTAGTCAGGCTCGGTGGCTCAGCCTGTAATCCTGCACCATTGGGAGGCTGAGG
>NW_006955292.1:0-3379 GCF_000164805.1 Carlito syrichta
GGGAAAGATAAGGCAGGGAGAAGGTTGATTCTATCTAGGAACAATGTATCAACAAGACCAAATGGGTCTTGTATCCATTTGTCTTGTGTACACATTGCCTGGGAAATCAGTTCCTCAGAGAAACACCAACCTGCTCCAGCACTTATAGCCACCATACGCTGTTTGGTATTGATTATCTCAGTGAAGATTGGTGTAATCGCCTTATTGATTGCTACACGCCAAAGATAATGCTGCTCTAAAAAATAGGACAATCTAAGCATCTTCATAGGTTTTTGTATTAACTTCTTGTGTCCTACAGATAATTTCCAAAATCCAGCTTCCCTTGAAATTGCAAATTCGATACAGCTTTCTCGACCCTTGGTGATCAATGCAGTTAACCTAACAGGAGGTGTCTGCAACTTCTCCAGAGTGTCTGCACCAGCTGTCAGTTCAGCATGGCTATTCCCAACTACCTCTGGCACCTCTTTCCAGCCACTCCTGGGCGGTGCCTACCATTGCCAACATTCCACCACAACTATGCTGTCTGGGGTTGCTGCCCAGAGTCAGATCTCCACTTCAGTTGCCTCTTATTCGGGTAGCTCTCAGTGGGATATCACAAGAAGAATCACAAATACTTTATCTACACTCAGTGACTTCACTGTGGCTGTCACTGACCAGGCCACAGCGGGTCCTTCCATATCTGTGGCAGCCTGGGATGATACAACTCCGTATGTCAATGTCACGGTCCCTCTGTATCCACCCATGTCTGCAAGCCTTGTTCAAGGGACAGCATCCCAAATTCCACATCAGAGACATAGCCTGTCACTCCCCTATCAGGAAGGAGGCCAGATTCCTTACTACTGTCAAGGCACACTAGCTCCTCTAGTGTCTGGAGTATTTGTCCCCTATCCACAATCCTATGGCTCTGTGTCATACCCAGGATATAGCACCTCTGCTGCTCAATCACAAGTGGTGATGGTGCTAAAGGAGATTCAATCCATAAATATCCTAACATCAGCCTCCAACTCTGGAAACTACTACTCCGAGCCTCCTCCGCCCAGCACAGAAACACATTTTGAAGGTGAGTTCAAACAGTCAGAAGGGAGAAGAATAAGCTCAGCACACTGAAGGAGGGTAAAGCTGAATCTGACAAGTGGTGAGTTCAGAGATCGGTAAAATTGGAGTTCCGGATTTCAATCGCTACTCGTGCTCTGTGTTCTCTCTTTTTAGACTCAGTATGGGAATACCTGAATATGTCAGAAAGGGGGATATTATAATGGCCATCTATGCCACACATAAGAGAACCACAGAGGTACACCAAACAATACCTTGTGTTTTGCTGCCCTAGCTGATCCATTCCCCTGTCCCACCACACTCTCATTAACATCCTTCCCTAAGGTTTTACTTTAATGTCTTTGGAAAGCACTTCAGGAGTCTTCTTGTGATAGTGACACTTTCATATTTCTTACTTGACACCAGGATTTAAGACCAATTATTCTGAAATACACCCCAAAGCAAACAGGATTAGAGGCTGTCCTTACATAATGATTTCAGGAGAAAGAACTCAACACTCTTTCCTAGTTCACAATCCAACGTCATCTTATTCGCTCAGGAGAGTGGAAAGAATTGAAAAAAAAAACTCTTTAAGAAAATGCTAGGCTTTACAAAACACTTCATCTTTCAATATTTATTTTCACTTTGAGTTTGACTTTGAACAACACTGTGAAATACAAAGAAAATTAGCAAACACCACTAAATAACCGGTTAAAGCTACAACAGCCACTGCCTCTCTCCTAATAAAGAGTCTTGAGGTGGTCCTTAAAAAGAGTTAGTCACAAGTGCTCGACCGACATGCGACGGTCGGTCCCTGAGTGCTGCATGGGTGTGTAGGGAGAATGTCTCACTTACCAGGGAATGACTTGTTTCTTCATTCCTTTCTAGTAATGGAAACGTCCCAGGAGATTGAGTCTTCCCTTGATTTGCACACTTCAACTCAGACAATGGGTCCATCACCAAAGACAGAATTCCCCAAGTCCTGTGACAGCAAAGATATGGAAATAATTGAAATCAGTTCATCACCTGAGCTTGGGGACAGTTGTGTGAAAGCTCCCATCCAGGAATCTACTAGGATAGATTCCAATCTAGGAGAAAACAGCCTAAGTCTTGAGGCTCAAGGCACACTTGATTGTGAAGTTGGTTCTAGCAGCAGTTTTGCAGACATCAGCACACTGGCGGAGGATAATCATTCTCCATCCCTCTTCGATTATGTAAAAGATCTTGACCTGCCCCAAAGCCAGGAACATTCACATAATACGAATTTGAGGGAGATCAAAACCAAGCTTTCCAAGCCTCTGGGAGTCTACCAGACCTCACTAGAAAATGAAGACCCTCCACTACTCCCTAGAGAAATTCCTGATATTCAGCATCTTCTGTCCAGCATTGATCCTCTTGGCCCTGAGGAACAACCTTGTTCTGAAAGTTCCAACCTACGAGAAAACAGCTTCAGTCTTGAGGATCAAGGGACACTTGAATGTGGAACTGAGTCTAGCAGCAGTTTTGCAGGCATCAGCACACTGTCAGATGATATTGGCCTTCCATCGCTCTTCGATTCCTTCAAAGATCATGACCAGCCCAAAGGTTCCCCAGGAATCAAAGCCCAAAATACCAGAGTCATCAAACTGAATCAAACGCAGGAAAACACAAGTGCCATAAAGGGTCCCTCTAATGAAGGCAGGAAGAACAAACGCAAGATTTCCGAACCCATCCAAGGAGTTCCAGAGGCCAAAATCCAGCCAAAGAACCACGAGAGCCAGTTAGAGGAAGTAGTGCTTGTTTGTAATGTAACAGCCGGTGACGGGCCTCCTGCGGATGTGGCCAAGCATTCTGACATCACACCGCAGAAAGCTGCATCCAGTATCATTAGTAAAACGAAGGAGCATGGACACAAAAAGGCCCAAAGAACCGGAGAAAGCAACACCAAGGAACCCGGAGAGAGTAAACAGTCGGGGAACACCAGAAAGGCAAAAGAGCCAAACCATCCCAAGATGAAGCGGAAAAATCATCTATCTGTGCTTAGCCCAGAGGACTTTAAAAAGCCTCGAACTGGTCTAGGCATGCATTTGCTGGAGTCCGTGCAGGTTTTCCATCCACGGGGAGAGACGATTGACAAGCAAACTGGAGTCTCTTCCTCCTGGTCCCGGGGAAACTCAAGCTACAGCAGAGAGGCCAAGACATCCCTTGCTCTCAAGACACAACTGGATACCCCACAGAAGGGTAAAGGTACTGAGCAAATGCAAAGCAAAGTCCCCAAACCAAACATCAATGCTGAAGATCAGTGGCCCTCTCTCTCCCAGGACGAACTTTCACCACCTGGGAAAGTCAAGTTGGTACCTCTGCCCTT
>NW_006955293.1:0-906 GCF_000164805.1 Carlito syrichta
GGTAGGCATCTGGCTAGCCTGCTGACTTAAATCGCTGACTTATCTACATAGCAAGCTGACTTACCTAGCTTACTTAACTAGCTAGCTACCTAGCTTGACATCTGGGTAAGCTAGCTGTCTTAACCATCTAGCTACTTAGCTAGATATCTAACTAGCCAACTGCCATAACTAGCTGACTTAACTAGCTACAGAGCTGATATAACTAACTGACTTATATAGCTAATTTTCTAGCTAGCCAGCTGAATTAACTAGCTGAAATAACTAGCTGGCCAGATGGCTAGCCATCTAACTTAACTAGCTTTTTAACTAGCTAAACAGCTGGCTTAATGAGTTGACTTAACTACCTAGCCTGCTTGTTGCCAGCTGACTTAATGAGTTGACTTAAATACCTAGCCTGCTGGTTGCCAGCTGACATTACTAGCTGACTTAACCAGCTACTCAGCTGGCTACCCAGCTGACTTAACTAGTTGACTACCTGTCTAGCCAGCTGGATAGCCAGCTTAGTTACCTTGCTGACTTAAGCTATCAAGTGGCTAGCCAGCTAACTAATCTAGCTAGTTACCTACCTAGCCAGCAGGCTAGCCAGCTGACTTAGCTAGGTGAATTGAACAGCTAACGTGCTGGCTAGCAAGTTGACTTTTCTTGCTTGCTACCTACCTAACCAGCTGGCTAGACAGATGACTAAACTAGATTATTTAACCAGCTAGCCAGTTGGCTTCCCAGCTGACTTAACTTGCAGACATCACTACCTAGCCAGGTAGCTATCTAGCTTACTTAACTATCTAGTTACCTACCTTGCCAGTTGGTTTTCCAGGTCTATTAACTAGCTGAATTAACCAGCTAACCAACTAGCTAGTCAACTATCTTAACTAGCTCGCTACCTAGCTAGCCAGTTGCCTTAAATTG
>NW_006955294.1:0-818 GCF_000164805.1 Carlito syrichta
TTCTTCCACCCATGAGCATGGGATATTTTTCCACTTGTTTGTGTCATAAGTTATCTCTCTTTGCAGATGACATGATTGTGTACCTTGAAAACCCAAGAGAATCTGTCAAAAAACTCTTTACACTGATAAAGGCCTTTCACAAAGTCTCAGGACATAAAATAAATGTGCAAAAGACAGTTGCATTTTTTTACACCAATAATAAACAGAAACCCAAATAAAAAGCACAGTTCCATTCACAATAGCCACAGAAAAATGAAATACCTTGGCATCTTCCTAACCAGAGACGTGAAAGACCTTTACAATGAAAACCACAAAACTCTGCGCAAAGAAATCAAAGATGACACAAACAAGGGAATTTAACTCTATTTCAGTGGTTTTATTTCATCCTGTCTGGAGTGACACCACCAAGCAGATCCTGTTCCCTTCCTAGCACTGGCCCAAAATGACCTGCCAGCAAAACTACCCTGTGCTTCAGGCAGTCGCCACTTAGATCTTGTGGCTCATGCCTTGTTGATATAAAAGATCAGCTTTGAATTACAAATGTTCACTTACCTACTCATGAGGAAAATAACAAAAAGGCTGAGTGCAGTGGCTTCTGCCTGTAATTCCCGCACTTTGGAAGACCAAGGTAGGAGGATCACTTGAGGCCAGGAATCCAAGATCAACCTGGACAACATGGCAAGACCCCATCTTTTTAAATTAAAAAAAATTAACTGAGCATGGTTGCATATGCCTGTAGTCCAGGCTACTCAGTAGACTATGTGGGAGGATCCTTTGAGTCCAGGAGTTTGAGGCTGCAGTGAATTTTGATTGTGCAT
>NW_006955295.1:0-734 GCF_000164805.1 Carlito syrichta
ATTCCACATCCCTAGGAACTTCGGGGCATCTGTCTTTTTATATACAGAGTTTGGATTCCACATAGACAGGGAAAATCAGGGCATCTTGCTGAGAACGAAAAGGAAATCCGATTCTAGTAGTTCTCATTAACCGGAATCTACAGGGCCTCTGGATAAGGTTTAATCAGCAACCTGGGCTTCTGGGTCCCTACATGTTTCAGAGCTACTTGCTCCGTGGATATGCTGAATCTGTCATTACAGATCCAGAAGAACTTTCTGGTCTTCTTGTTAGTTGTAATCAGGAATCTGGCCCTACAAATCCTTTTGTGTCCTAGGAACATCTACAACCATAATTATGTTCCTCAGAATCATAAGGCATATTGGTACAAAATCCCTCGATTCAGGTGACCTCAAACTACAGAAAATTCATGTGGGTGGGCAGGTCGGAATTGGGATGTTGGGTTTTGAAGAGTCCACATTTTGGGGGGTCTTGTGAAGAGGAACCATGAATCTTGGATTCCAGTTCACAAAGAACATCATGGGAGTCTTTCTCTTGATATCCAAAAAACTGGAATTCTCGGTCACTAGGAATTGTTCGGCATCCTGCAGAGTGAAGCAGAAAGCTGTGTAATGGGAGTCGTCATAAACAGGAAACTGCACGTCATGTTGCTAAGGAAGTATAAGGAATCTTGGTTACATGAGTCCTCAATCCAAAAAACTACAGGCCATCTTCCTAAGAGGTAACCACGAATCAG
>NW_006955296.1:0-706 GCF_000164805.1 Carlito syrichta
GCTTATACGCAAAGGCCACTCCCAGCATTCCTCTGTTTTCACATCACTTACTCTAGTGCCAGTTTTCAAGATGTTTCACATCTTGAGCTGGATAATTCTTTATTGTGTGAGTCTGTTAACAGCATTCCTGGCCTTTTCCCACTAGACCCAATGGCATGCTGCTATTACTTGTATATCTGTCTTCTTCAAATCGCATGTTGAAATGTGGTCACCAGGGCTGGAAATGAGGCATTGTGGGAGGTGACTGGGTCTTGGGGGCAGATCCCTCATGAATGACTTGGTGCTTTCTGTTCTCACAGTAAGGAATGAGTTCTCACTCTCCTACTTCACATGCAAGCTGGGTGTTTAGAAGAACCTGTTACCTCCTCTCTTTTTTTGCTTAAGTTCTCACCATGTAACATGTCTGCCCTTCCTTCACCTTCTGCCACAATTACAGCTTCCTGCGGGCTCACCAGCAGCCCAGCTGATGCCAGCACCATGCAGAACCATGAGCTAAAATAATCTTTCCTTATAAATCACTTAACCTCATGTGTTCCTTTATAGCAAAACAGAATAGACTAAAACACATCCCTTCAGTCATGACAATTCAAAATGCATCTAGACAGCAACAGATGCTCCCCAAAGGGCAAAACCTGCCACTCCATCATTGAGAAGGGTTGATGTCCACTATTTCCCTGTAAGGCCTGGGATCAGTCACAGGCATCTC
>NW_006955297.1:0-884 GCF_000164805.1 Carlito syrichta
ACCTATGTAGCCCACTTGCTTGCAAGTTGACTTAACTACCCAGCTACCTACCTAACCAGCTGGCTAGAGCTGACTTAACTAGGTTACTTAACTAGCTAGGAAACTAGCTAGCCAGCTGACTTAACTAGCTAGCTTCCCAGCTAGGCAACTGGATAGCCAGCTGACTTAACTCATTGACTTAACTAGTTAGCAAGCTGACTTAACAAGCTTATTTAACCAGTTAGCTACCTAGCTAGGCACCTGGATTAACTAGCTTTCTTAACCTTCTAGATACCTAGCTAGCTATCTAGGTAGCCAGCTGCCATAACTAGCTGATTTAACTAGCTACCTAGCTGATATAACTAGCTGACTTATGTAGCTAGTTTCCTAGTCAGTCAGCTGACTTAACTAGCTGAAATAACCAGCTGGCCAGATGGCTAGCCATCTAACTTAATTAGCTTTTTAACTAGCTAACCAGCTGGATAGCCAACTGACTTAATGTGTTGACTTAACTACCTCGCCTGCTGGTTGCCAGCTGACTTAACTATCTGACTTAACCAGCTACTCAGCTGGATACCCTGCTGACTTATCTAACTGACTTAACTAGCTAACTACCTATCTAGCCAGCTGATTTAATCATTAATTAACTAACTAGCTACCTAAGTAGCTGGCTGACTTAAATAGTAAGCTAACCAGCTAACTACCTATCTAACAAGTGGACTTAAATAGTTAGTTGACTAGCTAGTTAGCTGACTTATCCAGCTAGCTAACTAGTTAATTTACTCGTTATATAACATGCTAGTTAGCTGACTTATCATCTGACTTAACTTGTTAGCTAACGAGCTAGCTAGCTGACTCAACCAGCTGACTTAACTCTTTAGCTAACTAGCTAGCTAGCTGACTAT
>NW_006955298.1:0-496 GCF_000164805.1 Carlito syrichta
ACATGTCTTGGATAGTTGCCTACTCTCATTTAAAATAATTACAAGGATTTCTACATTTATTAAATTGTCAGTGTGATTATAAGAGATCCATGGTTTTGATGATAGTAAAGATTGGAAAGAGGAGATTCTCAAAAAATTAAAAATAGAACAACAATATGATACAGCAATTCCACTCCTGTCTATATGGTCAGAGGAAATAAAATCCGTGTGTAAAAGAGATCTCTGCACTCTCATGTTTACTATAGCACTATTCAAAATAGCCAAGATATGGAACCAATGTGTCTATAAACGTGAAAACATAAAGAAAATGTAATACACACACATACACACACACACAATTGAATACTATTCCGCTTTAAAAAAAGAAAGAGGAGAGATGCTTACTTTGGTCTCTACTCTAGAATACTAAAATTTTACATCCAACAGTTATCAATGTTGCACTGGGGACATCAGAGTATCTACCATGTACCTCGCATTCATTTGAAAGAGTTGAATT
>NW_006955299.1:0-788 GCF_000164805.1 Carlito syrichta
ATCCATAGAATGCTTTGCAGTTAACAAAATCATAGCAGCTATATCTCCTTGACAGAGAAACCTAAAACTTTGTACAAGAGAGGATAAATACTAGAGGAAAATTTATGGCAACTATATGGACAATATTGACAAAGCCACCACAGTAATATATGAAAGGTTAATTGTACCAAAATTTGTGATATAACCACATTATGAGGATGGGAAAGGGAAATTTAGGAAGTAAATGGGGAATGTGAAATTGATAAAGTTAAAAAAAAACATTTTAAGTCATGATTTAGAACAATAGGGGTAAATATGAGGACAAAGAGCTAAAAACAATTCAGTATAGTTGCCTCTGGGGAGTGGGACTCTTGAAGGAGATGAATGCTATAAGTTCTCTCTGCTTTTCATGACAAGCATGCAGTGGCGCCACTTGACTTCTACAACTATAAATCCATTATTATTATTAAAAAAATTAGTCATCTCTGCAGAAGAAAGTAAAACAAAGTGGTTCTGTAATGACAACCTCTGGGCAGCATTTGCAAAGACTGGGAAAAAATTAAGAGAGTGTATATCCACTGTTTAAGCACAGTTTCTACATTCTTGTACTCAGATTCCATGTGTATTTCATACTCATTCTATTTGAAAAAGCTTTAATAAAGCAGGAAAATACCCAAAAAGAGGTTCATGTTTATCCAGGAGCAAAGTTGCTGCAACATAAGGTGACCACCTTTGGCTAACAAGGGCTCTTCTCACTATCCCAAAGAAGAACTAGTTATAAAACAGGATCCTCTGCCTGGGGAGATGAA
>NW_006955300.1:0-510 GCF_000164805.1 Carlito syrichta
ACCAGCAATCTTAGCTTCTATGTTACCACAGTTTTGTGTGTCTTTTGAAATGGTAACCAGGAATCTTGGGTTCCAATTCCAAAAGAACTTTATGGGGATCTTTCTCTTGATATCCAAGCAACTGGAATCCTAGGTCACCAGAAAATATCTCGGTGTCTTGCGGAGAATGAAACAGTAATTTCAGTTATGGGATTCCTCATATACAGAACACTACACGACCTGTTGCTAAAGAAGAGTAAGGAATCTTGGTTACACGAGTCTTCCATCCTAAAAAGCTACAGAGCGTCTTGCTAAGAGATAATAACCAATCAGGTTTTGGGAGTTGGAATCTGGATAATGGGAGTCCTCATATACAGGAAACTGCACTGTCTATTGCTATGGAAGAATAAGGGATCTGGTTGCCTGAGGACACGTGTCCTCAATCCCCCCAAAAAACTTCAGAGTGTCTTGCTAAGGGATAAACACCCATATGGGTCTCTGAAGCAGAATCTGGGGAAATGAAATCCTCAT
>NW_006955301.1:0-741 GCF_000164805.1 Carlito syrichta
CCTTACAGCAACTTGGGTAGATTCAGAGTCTGTGATATTGAGTGATTTACTAAAGAAACAAAGAACTGCATGAAATTACTGGATTGTAGCTTAATAAAAGGAATAAAGTCAGGCCTATATTTTGACAATTGTAGGCACTGGCTGATTATCTTTTTTTATAAAACCTATAAGGCCTGAAGTTATTAGTATAATTTAAATAATAAACTTTAATTTTTATAGCTTTATTATAAGTAGCAGCTTTTGTACCTTTGGACTATAATGGTGACCTGACAGATTGTTTTAGACTATAATTTGAACTAGGCACTTAAGTAAATTCTATATAAAATTTGAAGAGAAATCCAAAAATGTTTGGAGACTTGCATTCAGAAAAGACTTTATTATGCCTAGATTGTTTATAGAATTCTTTGTACGTATATATATTTTTAACTTTCCTTATACCATTTTTGGTGTGGTTATATCATTTTATTTTTGTTTTTTACCCCTTTTTAAAAATTTTTATAACTATCTACTTTATTATAGGACAGAAATGTACCATATAAGATTTCCTCTTAGATAAATATATATTTTTTTAATATTCCTTTCTTTTTTGTTTTCTTGCTAAAACTTTATTTGTATACCAACAACCTTTTTACATTTTTCCCTTGCTTTTTGCTTTCCTTTTTATTTATTATAGGTAACCTTTTACAGTCATAATTTGATTTACCTTTTAGTAACTGTTAGATGAAACATTTAGTTTTTGGA
>NW_006955302.1:0-750 GCF_000164805.1 Carlito syrichta
AAATTCTGGGTTCCAATTCCAAAAGAACTTTATGGGGATCTTTCTCTTGGTATCCAAGCAACTGGAATCCTAGGTCACCAGAAAATATCTCGGTGTCTTGCGGAGAATGAAACAGTCATTTCAGTTATGGGATTCCTCATATACAGAACACTACACGACCTGTTGCTAAAGAAGAGTAAGGAATCTTGGTTACACGAGTCCTCCATCCTAAAAAGCTACAGAGCATTTTGCTAAGAGATAACAACCAATCAGGTTTTGGGAGTTGTAATCTGGATAATGGGAGTCCTCATATACAGGAAACTGCACTGTCTATTGCTATGGAAGGATAAGGAATCTGGTTGCCTGAGGACATGTGTCCTCAATCCCCCCAAAAAACTTCAGAGTGTCTTGCTAAGGGCTAAACACGAATATGGGTTTCTGAAGCAGAATCTAGGGAAATGAAATCCTCATATACAGACAACTGAACGGACTATTCCTAAGAAAGGATAATGAATCTGGGTGACATGTGTTCTCAATCCCCCAAAAATTGCATGGCATCTTCCTAAGGTCTAAACAAGCATGAGGGTTTCGATGCATGTATTTGGGAAAGGGAGTATTCATATGGAGGCAACTGCAAAGCTGTTGCTAAGAGTAAAGAATATCGGTTATATGAGTCCTCAGTGTTGAAATTTACAGGGCATCGTGCTGATGGCTAAGAATATCAGGCATTTGAGGCATGTATGTGGATAATAGCGTCCTCATATATAGGAA
>NW_006955303.1:0-797 GCF_000164805.1 Carlito syrichta
CACCCCCCTAGGAACTTCTGGGCATCTGTCTTTTTATATACAGAGTTTGGATTCCAAATAGACAGGGAAAATCAGGGCATCTTGCTGAGAACGAAAAGGAAATCCGGTTCTAGTAGTTCTCATTAACCGGAATCTACAGGGCCTCTGGATAAGGTTTAATCAGCAATCTGGGCTTCTGGGTCCCTACATTTTTCAGAGCTACTTGCTCCGTGGATATGCTGAATCTGTCATTACAGATCCAGAAGAACTTTCTGGTCTTCTTGTCAGTTGTAATCAAGAATCTGGCCCTACAAATCCTTTTGTGTCCTAGGAACATCTACGACCATAATTATGTTCCTCAGAATCATAAGGCATATTGGTACAAAATCCTTCGATTCAGGTGACCTCAAACTACAGAAAATTCATGTGGGCAGGCAGGTCGGAATTGGGATGTTGGGTTTTGAAGATTCCACATTTTGGGGAGGTCTTGTGAAGGGGAACCATGAATCTTGGATTCCAGTTCACAAAGAACATTATGGGAGTCTTTCTCTTGATATCCAAAAAACTGGATTTCTCGGTCACCAGGAACTGTTTGGCATCCTGCAGAGTGAAGCGGAAAGCTGTGTAATGGGAGTCATCATAAACAGGAAACTGCACGTCATATTTCTAAGGAAGTATAAGGATCTTGGTTACATGAGTCCTCAATCCAAAAAACTACAGGACATCTTCCTAAGAGGTAACCACGAATCGGATTTGAAGTACGAATCTGGGTAATGGGAGTCCTCACATACAGAAACTTCACTGCCTATTGCTAAGTA
>NW_006955304.1:0-422 GCF_000164805.1 Carlito syrichta
CTGAACAATCTCCTCACTTTCTCAGCTTCCATTCCAACCCAGGTTTTGTGAGCTTGAGACCAGGAGAAAGTACTGTAGTCCAAGTCTCTTCAGTTTCATCGCTGGTCTTCTGGGAGATGAGAGTACCGTTGGTGTGATCATGGCCTACCAAGAAAACATGCAGAAGTGAAGGAAGGAGGACTGGACCAATCATATTTGAAAGTGAGCCTCTCAGCAGCTCACACCATCCTTGAACTATACTGTGTAACGACATTGGTCAATAAGGCGAATCATGTATCATAGACTTTTAAGAAATCTCTTTGTTGGAGATTGTGAGACCTGACATTCTGTGGCAGAAAGTAAACTGTCAAATCTCACCATTATTCAAGAGACATAACTGAAGGTTCACAAAGTTATATGGCTTACTTGAAGTCACACAGGAA
>NW_006955305.1:0-401 GCF_000164805.1 Carlito syrichta
AACCTTGTCGCATTTCAAAATTATTTTAGCTACATTCAAACACACAAAGAGGCCAGAGATTCCCACCCCCACCCCAGTCTAAAATGGAGTTATGTCGAACTTTTGAGAGTTGACTGTCCCATTTTGATTGATTAGGTCTAAGTTTTATATTATTAAATTAGTAAATTAAAAAATTTATTACGGCGAATGGTTTCTGTGCACTTGTAGACACATCACTGTTCTTGAGGGGCAAAGGTAGAATTGATTTATTTTGGTGACTGGTTTCTGTGCACTTGTAGACACATCACTGTTCTTGAGGGGCAAAGGCAGAATTGATGGATTATCTTGCATTTGTAAAGAAGAAAACTGTCCTAAATGACAAAGTAGACCCACCTCAGGGAGATGTGGAAGAATCAAATCAA
>NW_006955306.1:0-330 GCF_000164805.1 Carlito syrichta
ATTGAAAGGATCTTGGGTTGAGGCGACGGTGTTAGATCGTCCCAGTGGGCCCGGAATCCAATGACAAGTGTCTTAAGAGACACAGCGGTGAGATGACAGATAGGAGGAGGCGGCAAGGTGACCACACAGGTGGAGATGGCACCAGGAGCCACGGGTCCAGGGAGGCAGGGAGCGTGCCCCCTGGGATCTTCGGAGAGGGCGGCCCTCACAGCAGCCCGATTTGGGACTCTGGGCCCCCAAAACTGTGACATCACCCATTTCTGGGTTTTATTTCTTTGCGACGGGATCTTACTCTGTGATCTACGCTGAAGTGCCGTGGTACGGTCGAGG
>NW_006955307.1:0-858 GCF_000164805.1 Carlito syrichta
GATTTCTTCTTTTTCTTTTTCTTTTTTTTTGGGGGGTTGGAGTCTCACTCTGTCACCCTGACTGGGGTGCAGTGGCCACTCGGGGCCCCTGCAGCCTTGACCTGCTGGGCTCCAGGGATCCTTCCACTTCAGCCTTCCGAGTAACCGGAAATACAGGCATGCGCTATCACGCCAGGCTGATTTTTTGATTTATTGTAGAGATGAGGTCTTTCTGCCTAAGTGAACCCATGGGCTCAGGCAACCCACTCACCTCAGTCTCCCAAAGGCGTGGGATTACAGGCTGAGCCACCGAGTCCGGCTAGATTTTTTGATAGAGGACGCCTTTAAAACAGATTTCTTCTTTTTTCTTAGCAAGAGGCCATGTAGATTCCTATATATGAGGACGCTATTATCCACATACATGCCTCAAATGCCTGATTCTTCTTTAGCCATCAGCACGATGCCCTGTAAATTTTCAACACTGAGGACTCATATAACCGATATTCCTTACTTTTAGCAACAGCTTTGCAGTTGCCTCCATATGAATACTCCCTTTCCCAAATACATGCATCGAAACCCTCATGCTTGTTTAGACCTTAGGAAGATGCCATGCAATTTTTGGGGGATTGAGAACACATGTCACCCAGATTCCTTATCCTTTCTTAGGAATAGTCCGTTCAGTTGTCTGTATATGAGGATTTCATTTCCCTAGATTCTGCTTCAGAAACCCATATTTGTGTTTAGCCCTTAGCAAGACACTCTGAAGTTTTTGGGGGGGGATTGAGGACACATGTCCTCATGCAACCAGATTCCTTATCCTTCCATAGCAATAGACAGTGCAGTTTCCTGTATATGAGGACTCCCATTATCCAGATTACA
>NW_006955308.1:0-871 GCF_000164805.1 Carlito syrichta
GATTTTCAACAAACATTAGTGACATCCATAGGTACGTATTTTTAGGTAGAAATAGTAGATTCTCAAAATATTGCAGGGGTGAACCTTGAGAATTATTTAAGTAGGAAATATATCATACTATAAGAAGTATATATGTATAGTTTAAAGAACAGTGGCAAAATGAATGAATACTGTGTGTACTGACATCTTTCTATCAACATGACATTTTTTAGATTGGATTTATGGATTATTGCATGTATCAGTGGTTCACAGACTGAGTGTTTCTTGATGATGTATTTCAGATATTTACACTAACCCAGCTTCATAGTTAATGGAGCTGATTAAATGCACTCTCCCTACTGCCTCATCACATTTCTCTTAGTTAAAAAATCATTTTTCTATTTGAGAAGATGAGGGGGGATTATGATACACTTGTCTTCTATTATTTTTGCTTCTCCCAGGCACAATGCTTATTTATCATGGCACAACTGTTGCATGAGGTTTTCATGACTATAAATTTTGATAATGTTTTTCTTAGTCTTCATCTCCCCAGGCAGAGGATCCTGTTTTATAACTAGTTCTTCTTTGGGATAGTGAGAAGAGCCCTTGTTAGCCAAAGCTGGTCACCTTATGTTGCAGCAGCTTTGCTCCTGAATAAGCATGAACCTCTTTTGGGGTATTTTCCTGCTTTATTAAAGCTTTTTCAAATAGAATGAGTATGAAATACACATGGAATCTGAGTACAAGAATGTAGAAACTGTGCTTAAACAGTGGGTATACACTCTCTTAATTTTTTCCCAGTCTTTGCAAATGCTGCCCAGAGGTTGTCATTACAGAACCACTTTGTTTTACTTTCTTCTGCATAGATGACTAATTTTTTAATAATAATAAT
>NW_006955309.1:0-879 GCF_000164805.1 Carlito syrichta
CCCTAAAATATTATTCCTATATTGTTTTTAATCTGTGGAATATTTTTAACACTATTTACATTGAAAATGTTCAACACAGACATTTAGACTTAACAGACAGTAAAAGAGAAAACTAAATTTTGTTGTTACAGTTATAACAACCTAGAGTTATAACAACCTAGAAAATAATCATAAAATATTTGTAAGATATATACATTGCATGGAGTTTCTGAGAATAATGTGTGTACTCTAAAGAAAGTTGGAGGGGAGATATTTCTTAATTCACATAGAAGTCTCTGATAATTTTGAAAGCAGATCATCTCTATACTTTCTCAGTGCTGTAATAAAATAGGTAAATATTTTAATTATGTTTATTTTATGAAAATACCCTAATTTATAATTACATATGCACACACACACACACATAAACACACATATGTAAGGCCTATGTATTAAAATGCATGTAGTACATATATCACCCCTCATAATACTACCCTGCTATGAATTAGATGATACCATGACTATAAGCTTTATCAATATGGATTTTGCTGATAATAACTGATTTTAAAAGATTAAAAACTAGCATTTTTTTTTTTTGCAAAAGTTATGGAAAGGGCAACTCCTTTGGGTCCCCTCCCACTGTGGAGGTTTTCTGTTCTCTCAATAAATCCTGCTTTTTCACAAAAAAAAAAAAAAATTGTGGAAAGATAAGAAAGTTATATAGTGCCTTAACTATTGATGGATGAAGTATAACTGCATTTTATAAATATTTGGATAAAATATTGATGAAACAATGTATTCCAAAAATGATTGACATTTAAGTTTAGAAACCCTAAAAAATAAATGAAAGGAATGTCAATAAATTTTCTGATCAAATTATATCATCAGCTAAATAAATTA
>NW_006955310.1:0-714 GCF_000164805.1 Carlito syrichta
ACCGAGTAGCCGGAATTACAGGCATGCGCTACTACACCCAGCTGATGTTTTGATTTATTGTAGAGATGAGGTCTCGCTGCCCAGGTGAGTCTCAAACTTGCGGGCTCAGGCAATCCATTCACCTCAGCCTCCCAAAGGCGCGGGATTACAGGCTGAGCCACTGAGCCTGGCTTGTGCTTTCTTTCTTGTCACCACTCTGGCAGGCCAGCCTGGAGCTGGCCCATGGGTTTCGGCATTGAAGGCAATCCCAGTGTTCTGGTACCTGGCCTGGTGCTGGGAGAAATTCTCAATGGAAGACAACCTCAGCAGCTGTGAGTGCAGGTTTTGGTCAGTGATGGATCTGTTGAGGTCTCAGGTGAAGACCGGGGCCATGCCAGCTCCTGCCCTACCTGTCAGGTAATTCCTTCAGCTTGGACCAGTCAGTTTGGCTGTCACTGAGGCATCATTTCCTGCCCTAAAGCTTGAGGAGACTCACTGGGGTCCACAGTCATGCGGCCTGTGACAGAGGGGCCCATGCCTGGCTGAGGAGGGAATCTGAACAGGGTGCTGGGGTCTTGAGGGGGTTCCTGGGGTCAGTCCCAGTCTCTGAGCTGGAGGAGCTGGGCCAAAAGAAGGAGTAATTGTCCTGCTCTGTGCCCACCTGCATAGGTTCCACACCTTTCCCCCACTGGTGTAGACCCTGCCTCAAGTAGACGGGCCAGCAGATCTACATGG
>NW_006955311.1:0-578 GCF_000164805.1 Carlito syrichta
GATGACAGCCACGAACTCCGGAACCGGGTGCTCCCCACTGCTGCGGACCGCAGAGCCTGCTTCTGGCGTAGCTGCCGACCCTCGGAGCCGCCCCCCCACTGCTGCAGAGTCAGGACCCAAAGGCAGCAGACGACTGCGGAGCCGGTACCTTGCGCCACCGCCCACCGCGAAGCAAAGCCAGACCTCCAGCCTCAGCAGACAGAGGAGTTGGAGTCCACGCATAGGATCCGCCGTGGAGGCGGTCGCCACCGCCAGCGACCGCAGAGCCGGACTCCCCGCGTCCCCGCCCGCCGCGGAACTAGGAGCCCTGCTCCGAAGACCACGGAGCCAGGTCGTCAGCGCAGCTGATGACAACGGTGCCTAGAACCCACGCCGCTGCCCACCGTGACGCCAGCCTTCACCGTGTCGCCGACGGTAGAGCCAGGCTCGCCGCGCTGACGATCACGGAGCCGGACCCGCCGCGCCGCTGCCGACTGTGAAGCCTGCCCCCCCGCCCTTTTCCGCAGACGGAGGAGTTTGAAGGCCCTACATAGGTGACGACTGCTGGACCTGATGCGCCGCCGCCGACCGCGGATTGG
>NW_006955312.1:0-760 GCF_000164805.1 Carlito syrichta
CTAAACAGCTGACTACCAAGCTGCCTTAATTAGATGACTTAACTAGCTAGCCAGTTGGCAAGCCAGCTGAATTAACTAGCTAGCTACCCAGCTAGGTACCTGGCTAACCAGGCGACTTACTAGTTTACTTACATAGCTAGCCAGCTGACTTAACTAGCTGATTTAACTAGGTAGCTATCTAGCTAGCCAGCTGACTATACTAGCTGAAATAACTAGCTAGCTACCTAGCTAGCTAGCCAAATTAACTTGCAGACTTAACTAAATAGCTAGCTGATATAAATAGCTGACTTAACTAGTTAAATAGCTAGCCAGCCAACTTAACATGCTGAAATAACTACATAGCCAGATGTCTAGCCATCTGACTTAAGTAGCTTTTTAACTAGCTACCGAGCTGGTTAGGCAACAGTCTTAATGAGGTGACTTAATTACCTGACTAGCTGATTAGTCAGCTGACTTAAGTAGTTGATTATCGATCTAGGAAACTGGCCAGCCAGGTGACTAAACTAGTTAACTTTTTATCCAGCTGGCTAGCCACCTAACTTAACTAGTTCTCTACCTCTTTAGTCACCTGGATAGCCAGCTGACTTAATTATCTAGCAAGCTGGCTAGCCAACTGACTTAAGTAGATCACTACATAGCTAGCCAGCTTGTTAGTCAGCTGACTTAACTAGATGTCATAACAAGCCGGCCTGTTTTCTAGTCAGTTGAATTAACTAGCTTACTACATAGCTAGCCAGCTGTCTATACAGCTGAATTAACT
>NW_006955313.1:0-897 GCF_000164805.1 Carlito syrichta
TTTCGTACACAGCAAGATGCCATTAATTTCCCTGTCAATGTGGATTCCAAACTCAGTGTACAGAAATGCAGATGCCCAGATGTTTCCAAAGGACTTGGATCCATGGATTCTGGTAACATTTTAATAATTCCTACTAAATATTTGGTAACTGCAAATCACTCGGTCCCTCTACAAATAAAGTACAAACCTTAATTTAAGGATTACCAAGATCATCTTAAGACCAAAGTTACATCCAAATACAGCAAAATGATTTTTTTTCTGGGAATCTGGCCTTAATTGTCCTGAGGAACTTAAGGTATTTGTACTACCACTTACCCGTTACAACTCTCAAGAAGACCAGAATGTTGCTGGAGTCCTGTAATGACTGATTCATAATACCCACAAGTCAAATATCTCTGAAACATGAGACGAGCTCAAAGCCTTGATTCTTGTTTATACTGCTTCAAGGTGCCCTGAGAATTTTTCAGATAGTGGAATAGTGTATCACAGATTCTTTCTTCTTCTTTACCAAGGGGCCGTGTAATGTCCTGTATATGAGGAATCCTTTTCCCCAGAATCCTGTTTGAAAACCCTGATCCTGATTTTGCATTAGCAAGACATCATGTACATATTGTGAAGGAGGAACCGTATAAAAGAGGTTTCTTAGTTCTCCTTCGCTAGAGATCATGTAGATCTGCATATGAGGACTGCTATTACCTATGTTCCAGCTTCTAAACCCTGATTCTTGTTTAGCCCACAGCAGATGGCCTGTTTATTTTAAGGAATGAGTACTGCTATAACCCCGATTCTTTTTCTTCTTTGGCGAAGGGCTGTGAATTTTTCTGTATATTACGACTCTCATTAGATACATCCTGGTCAAAACTCTGATTCTTTTAGAAGTTTCCACGATGCTCTGTA
>NW_006955314.1:0-742 GCF_000164805.1 Carlito syrichta
TCTTCTACTTCATCTAACCTTACTAATCTCCATCTTCCCTTTGTTTGGAAGTAAAAACACTTGGAGTCATCCCATGTGCCTCTGTCTGTCTTCGTGTCCCCCACCCACCTGTCAGAAAACTTGGTTCTATATTCCAGATGGATCCAGAATCTAACCTCACAGCATCTGCTGCTCCCACTCTGGTCAGAGCCACTAAAATCCTAGATAGCCCAAGGTTCCTAGCTCACTAAGAATTTCATAAATACTGTCCTAGTAGCATGGGCAATGCAGATATGTACTAATTAGATATTAAGGAAATTGTTCCATTATGAATGGTTTTAGCTCAACTGTTCCAATCAGAGGGATCTATTTGGGCATCTTAGAATGATGCACCATAGTTTTGTCTTATACTTGAGCATATACAACTTTACAAATGCTCTGTTTAACCGAAACATGGGTGGACACTAAGTGGGATGGAATTTTATTGCACTCTTGGCACACCTTGCACTTTGTAAATTAGTCTGTTTTTAGTTTTGTTTTTAAGAATTAAATGTTTGCAGCTGTCCACTGTGGCATTTATCTCCCTTCTGAAGGCTTCATTTTGATGCTTTTGGAAATGAAATTGGCTGGGAAGAGGGCAGACTCTGTATTCTGTCATTTTTCCAACCTTAAGAGGTTTCTTTTTTTCTTTTATTATAAAGATGTGGGGCACAATTCAGGGTTAGGTATACAAATGTTGATTATGCAGGTACCCTTGTTGATG
>NW_006955314.1:2021-2762 GCF_000164805.1 Carlito syrichta
TTAGTTTCCCACCAGGAAAGACAAATGTTTCTGTATCACTAATGAAGTTGACTTCTAACATGGAACTTTCTCAAAACATCAAGACACACATTTATCCAGAAGGATGAAAGACGGTGAAAGAAAAAACTATGCTGAAGTAGGTTCTGAGGAAGCAACACAGATAGTATCACCATCTCCACCAGATTTCTGAGGGATAAGAGCTTTTACTGCCTTTTCTGAAAATGCTCTGCACAAAGCTCCAAATACCTTTGGTATTTCCTCTTAGAAATGTTCTTACAATAGAATAGCAGAATCATTCATGATATGGCAGTATCAAGAGCAGGGATCTTGGAGTCAATTAGATCTGTGTTCATATCTAGGTATTGGGCAGAGTTATTTCACCTCTCTGAGTCTCATTTTTCTAATTTTTAATTTAGAATAATGACAAATAATCAATTGTTATTCTCAGTATTATGTATAATTATATATATGTGTGTGTATATATATATGAAGGTATGTATATGTATATAAGCTACAGTACAGTAGATTTTCAACAAACATTAGTGACATCCATAGGTACGTTAGGTAGAAATAGTAGATTTCTACGTTATGTACAAATAGTAGATTCTCAAAATATTGCAGGAGTGAACCTCGAGAACTGTTTAAGTATGAAATATATCATACTATAAGAAGTATATATGTATAGTTTAAAGAACAGTGGCAAAATGAATGAATACTGTGTGTACTGACATCTTTCTATCA
>NW_006955315.1:0-987 GCF_000164805.1 Carlito syrichta
GGATATATGAGTCCTCAGTCCTGAAAATCTACATGGCATCTTGCTGACGGCTAAAGAAGAATCAGGGATTTGAGGCATGAATGTGGGTAATGGCAATCCTCATATAGAGGAAACAACATGGCCTCTTGCTAATAGAAGAGAAGAAATATGTTTTCCACGGTTCCTCTCTCAAAAAATCTACATGTCTTCTTACTAAGGGCTAAACAAGGATCTGGGTTTCGAAAACATCTGGGAAATGGAGTCCTTATTTACAGGCAACTACATGACCTTTTACTAAGAAAGAATAAGGAATCTGGGTTACACGAGTCCTCAATCCCAAACATCTGCAGAGCATCTTGGAATGTGCTAAACAGGAATCAGAGTGTCGAAGCAGGATGTATCTAATGAGAGTCCTAATATACAGGAAAATACACTGCCCCTTGCCAAGGAAGAGAAAATATCGGGGTTATAACAGTTCTCAGTCCTAAATATCAACAGACCATCTTCTGTGGGTTAAACAAGAATCAGGGTTCAGAAGCTGGAACATAGTTAATAACAGTCCTCATATGCAGAATATACACGATCTCTAGCTAAGGAGAAATAAGAAACCCCTTTTAAATGATTCCTCTGTCACAATATCTACATGACATCTTGCTAATGGCAAAACAAGAATCAGGGTTTCCAAACAGGATTCTGGGGAAAGGGCGTCCTCATATACAGGACATTACTCGGCCCCTCACTAAGGATGAATACGGAATCTGAGATACAGTAGTCCACAATCCGAAAAGTTCTCAGGGTGTTTTGCTGCAGGATAAACAAGAATCAAAGCTTCGAGCTCGTCTCATGTTTCGGAGATACTTGGCTTGTGGGTATTATCAATCAGTCATTTTAGGATTCCAGCAACATTCTGGTCCTCTTTAGAGTTGTAATCGGATATCTGGTAGTACAAGTCCCTTAGGTCCCTCAGGACAATTAAGGCCATTTTCCCGGAAAAAAGTATCATCTTGG
>NW_006955315.1:1555-2617 GCF_000164805.1 Carlito syrichta
ATACAGAGTTTTGGAATTCTCATGTACAGGAAAATCAGGGAATCTTGCTGAGAACGAAAAGGGAATCCGGTTCTTGGAGTTCTCAATTGCCTAAATCTACAAAGTCTCTTGATAAGGTTTAATCAGCAATCTGGGCTTCTATGTCGCCACATTTTTAGTGTGTCTTTGGAAAACGGACCAGGAACCTTGGGTTCCAATTCTTCAAGAACTTTATGGGTGTCTTTCTATTAATATCCAAGCAACTGGAATTCTAGGTCACCAGGAAACACCTTGGCGTCTTGCTGAGTATGAAGCAGGAATTTCTGTAATGGGAATCCTCATATACAGAACAGTACACGACCTGCTACTACGGAAGAATAAAGAATCTTGCTTACACGCCTTCTCCATCCCAAAAACCTAACGACCGTCTTGCTAAGAGATAAACACCATTCAGGTGGTTAATGGCAGTCCTCATATACTCCATTAAGGAAAATGGGAGTCTTCATATACCGGAAACTGCACTGTCTATTGCTAAAGTAGAATAAGCAATCTGGTTTACAAGTGTCCTCCATCCCAATAAAATTTCAGGGTTTCTTGCTAAAGGCTAAAAATTAATTTGGGTTTTTGAAGCATAAACTAGGGAAATGAAATACTCAGATACAGGCAACTGCACTGACTTTTCCTAAGAAAGAATAAAGAATGTGGATGGCATATTTTCTCAATCCCCAAATACGTACACGGCGTCATCCTAGGATCTATACAAGAATCAAGCTTTCGATGCCAGTATCTGTGAACAGGAGTTCTCATTTACAGGCAACTGCCAGACTGTTGCTAAAAATAAGGAATCTGGGTTATACGAGGCCTCAGTCCTGAAAATCTACAGGGCGTCTTGTTGACGGCTAAAGAAGAATCAGTGATTCGAGGCATGAATGTGGGTAATAGCAATCCTCATCTACAGGAAACTACATGGCCTCTTGCTAAGAAAAAAGAAGAAATCTGTTTTCCATGCTTCCTCTATCAAAAATCCACATGGCATCTTACTAGGGCTAAACAAGAATCATGGTTTTGAAACAGGAATCTAGG
>NW_006955315.1:4290-5507 GCF_000164805.1 Carlito syrichta
CTGTGGGCTAAACAAGAATCAGGATTTAGAAGCTGGAACATAGTTAATTGCAGTCCTCATATGCAGAATCTCATGATCTCTACCTAAGGAGAACTAAGAAACCTCTTTTAAACGATTCCTCCATCACAATTTCTACATGACATCTTGCTAATGGCAAAACAAGAAACAGGGTTTCCAAACAGGATTCTAGGGAAAGGAAGTCCCCATATACAAGACATTACACCGCCCCTCGCTAAAGAAGAATAAGGAATCTGTGATACACTAGTCCCAAATCCGAAAAATTATCAGGGTGTCTTGCTGTGTTATAAAAAGAATCAAGGCTTCGAGCTCGTCTCATATTTCGGAGATTTTTGGCTTGTGGGTAGTATGAATCAGTAATTTCAGGACTCCAGCAACATTCTGGTCCTCTTGAGAGTTGTAATCGGGTATCTGGTAGTACAAATCCCTTCAGATTCTCAAGACAATTAAGGCCAGATTCCCGGAAAAAAGTATCATCTTGCCGTATTTGGATGTATCTTTGGTCTTAAGATGAACTTGGTTATCCTTAAATTTCCGTTTGTACTTTATTTGCAGAGGGGGCGAGAGTCTTGCACTTGCCAAATATTTAGTACGAATTATTAAAATGTAAACAGGATTCATGGATTCCACGACCCTAGGACACATCTGGGCATCTGCTAAAAATATGGAATCTGGGTTATATGAGTCCTCAATCCTGAAAATCTACAGGGCATCTTGTTGACGGCTAAAGAAGAGTCAGAGATTCGAGGCATGAATGTGGGTAATAGCATTCCTCATATACAGGAAACTACATGTCTTCTTGCTAAGGAAAAGAAAAGATCTGTTTTCCATGCTTCCTCTATCAAAATATCTACATGACGTCTTAGTAAGGGCTAAACAAGAATCAGTAATTTGAAACAGGAATCTAGGGAAAGAGAGTCCTCACATACAGTACACTACACAGCCTCCAACTAAGGACAAATAAAGAATCATTGTTGTACAAGTACTCAGTCCAAATAATTCCCAGGGTTTCTGCTATGGCACAAAAAAGAAACAGGGTTTTAGCCAGGCTCGGTGGCTCAGCCTGTAATACCGTGCATTTGGGATGCAGAGGTGAGTGAATTGCTTGAGCCCGCATGTTCAAAACCCGCCTGGGCAGTAAGACCTCATCTCTACAATAAAAAAAGAAAAAAACGTCCGGGCGTGGTAGCGAATGCCTG
>NW_006955316.1:0-365 GCF_000164805.1 Carlito syrichta
GTCAGCGGCTGCCCTGGTGCCCTGGCAGCTCCGCGGTCTTTGGCTGTGCTGGGTCCCGACTCTGTGGTCCGCGGAGGCGGCGCGGAGAGCTAGGCTCTGCGGTCTGTGGCGGCTGGGAGCACCCGGCTCCGCGGCGGTCATCTACTCAAGGGCTCCGGCTTCTCAGTCTGCAGAGCCGGGAGCGACCTGCATTAGCCTTTGGCGGCGGCGCGGGGCCTAACTCAACTCCTCGTCTGCAGTCTTTGGCGCTGGGGTCCCCGCTGCTCGGTCGGTGGCGCAGCAGAAAGACAGGCTCTGTGTCCCTGGGCCGTGCGGGGGACACGGCTCGGCTCCTCTGTCGTCGCCACCTCCGGGGGGGCGGCGGA
>NW_006955317.1:0-787 GCF_000164805.1 Carlito syrichta
CCAACTGCAAAACCTTCGGACCCTCTACAAATAAAGTACAAATGGAAATTGAAGGATTACCATGTTCATCTTAATCAAAATTATCTCCAAATACGGCAATATGATACTTTTTTTCCGGGATTCTGGTCTTAATTGTCCCGAGGATCTTAAGGGATTTGTAATACCAGATACCAGATTACAACTCTCAAGAGGACCAGAATGCTTCTGGAATCCTGAAATGACTGATTCATAATACCCACAAGCCAAATATCTCTAAAACATGAGACGAGCTCAAATCCTTGATTTTTGTTTATACTTCAGCATGACACCCCAAGAATTTTTAGGATTGTTGACTAGTGTATCACAGACTCCTTATTCTTTTTTACTGAGCAGCCGTGTAATATCTATATATGAGGACTTCCTTTCCCCAGAATCCTGTTTGGAAACCCTGATTCTTGTTTTGCCATTAGCAAGATGTCATGTAGATATTGCGATGGAGGAACTGTGTAAAAGAGGTTTCTTAGTTCTCTTTAGCTAGAGATCATATAGATTCTGCATATGAGGACTGCTATTATCTATGTTCAAGCTTCTTAACCCTGAATTTTGTTCAGCCCACAACAGATGGCCTGTTGATTTTAAAAACTGAGGACTGCTATAACCCCGATTCTTTTTCTTACTTGGCAAGGGGCTGTGTACTTTCCTGTATAATAGGACTCTCATTAGATACACCCTGCTTCGAAACTCTGATTCTCTTTAGAACTTTCCAAGATGCTCTGTAGATTTTTGGGATTGAGGACTTCGTGTAACC
>NW_006955318.1:0-4917 GCF_000164805.1 Carlito syrichta
TTCTCTGTCTCCATTTGCCCCCTCAATACTTTGGTTCTCTGAGTCTCTCTCAGTGAACACACAGTTGCTGGGTAGTCTCTTCTCTCAGATGCTTTTGGACACCTCCTAAATTTATGCAGGTGAGTGAAATTGGATTACTCCGAAGCATAATCATTATTCTAAGTATATAAGCGATCTCTTTCTTTCTTTTTTTAGTTAGAATCTCAATATGTCACCCAGGCTGGAATGCAGTGACACACTCATGGCTACTGCAGCCTCAACCTGCTGGGCTCAGGCAATCCTTCTAGCTCAGCCTTCCAAGTAGTTGGAACCACAGGCACATGCCACCATGCCTGACTAATTTTTTGATTTATTTAGAGATGAGATCTTGCCAAGTTGCCCGGCTGGGCTAAAACCCCTGGACTCAGGTTATCCTCTTTCCTCTCCCTTCCCAAAATTACAGCATGAACCACTATGCCTGGCCCATGCATGATTTCTGTAATGGTATGATTGGTTGTCTCTGGCCCTAGATAACATCTGAATGAAGTAATATGTGTACCTGTATTTTTTATCAAAATAAAAAATGATAACCAGAGTTAGTCAAGAGGCACAGTAAATGTGTTGGTGGTACTTCTGATAAATCTGTGGCACTAAGCAGTTAAAATGTGTCTTAGTCCATTCAGGCTTCTGTAATAAAATGTCAAAACTGGGTGGCTTACAAACAATAGAAATGTATTTCTCATTGTTCTGCAGGCTGAAAAGTCCAAGATCAAGGCAATGGCAGATTTGGTATCTGGTGACGGCCTGATCCCTGGTTCACAAACTACCATCTTACTGTTTCCACATATGGTACAAGGGGACAAGGAGACTCTCTGGTGTCTCTTTTACATGGGCACTCATGCCTTTCATGAAGGTTTCACCCTCATGATCTAATCACCTACCAAAGGACCCACCTCCTAATACCATCACATTAGGGGTGAGGATTTCAAAACACGAATTTGAGGGTGACATAAATATTCCATCAATACAGAATGCAACCTTGTGAGTGAGCTGGATGAGATGCAGTTGAGGAGCCTGGTAGAGAACAGACCACAGGGGGGCAACTTGCGGCCTTGGTAAAGAAATAATCTTTGACCTAGTACAATGGGAAACCACTGGCAGATTCTGAAGGGGGTTGTGATCAGATTCATGTTTCAAAATATCATTCTGAGCCCCCTTTGGGGCACGATTAGATGGGGCCAGAATAGAGCTCATATTTCTTATTCTGATTCAGTTGGTCGAGGGTGAGATGTATAAGTTCTCCACATGGTTCTAACATGCTGCCATAGTGAGACTTTCTGCACAACACTAGATCTTCTGTAACTTGAGACCTTGTCATCTGAGAGTCATCCAAGCTCTGCCGCCATGGCTCAACAGCCACGGAGAACTCACTCCTCACTGGGGCAGTCTGATGCCTCTTTGGTAGCTCTGATGGTCAGAAAAGTCTCACCTTTTTAAGGATCCAATCTTCTCCATTGGTTCCATCCTCTGCCCATAGGTAGCATTCTAGTTCTGTTAATAGCCCACACATAAACTGGATTCTGGGACCTTCATTTCCTTCCTTTTAATCTTTATTTTCTTTAAAATATGAGGGAGGACCCCCACAAAGCTGAAATTATGTTTTGGAGGGCAGGTCCCTTTGTGGTACAGGCTTCTCCTCCTAGATAAGTGTTCTAGGAACCCATCAGTATCAGTGTACCAGCTAGCGTTGTTGTAAGAGGCTGCATTCAGCTTCAATGAATTTTTTTTTGGAGATTCTTTCAAAGTGTTTGCCCACTTCATTATGGGTGATTTACAAGTTCACCTGCCCACACTGTGCTGAGTGTTCAGTAGTTTTTGACCAAAAACTGCATGACCCCCATGCCCCACCCTCCCTATTCACCTGATCGCACCCCAAGAGATTTTCTTTTGTTTCCCCGGATGAAAAAAAAAGGTTCTCAAAAAGAAACATTTTGCTTACATGGAATAGATGAAACAAAAAAGGGCAGAAGTACTCAAGGCATCAAAATTGATGAGTTTCAAATTCATTTTGAGTTGTGTAAAAAGCGTCTTGATAGGTGTATTGCACCAGATGAAGAGCACTTTGGAGGTGACTAAAGTTTAAACATGTAAGAATAAACTCATATTTTTTATAAATAAATGCCAGTATTTTTGTGCCCCCCCAACCCCGGTATAATGCAGATGCATGGAAGGAGAAAGTACAGAAAGTTGTAAGTTGACAGGAAAATGACACATCATCTGCCAGCACCCCAGCCTCCAACACACCTTCTGGAGTCAAACATGTTCATACTTGTGTATCTTTTCAAGGAATTCTATGCTTTTACAAAATCTACCATTTTTAGACAAAAATACTATGCACACTATTCTGCACCCTGCTTTAACAAAACTAATATTAACATTTGAAGATTACTCTATATAAGTATACAAAACCCCCTTGACTCCTTAAAAATCTTCACAGCATGCCTGCCTTTATTAAACCAGTCCCCTGTTGAAAGGCATTAGGTAGTTTCCAATCTTTTACCACTACAAACAAGGCAGTTATCAATTCCTTGCATTGTATATACTTCTTTGTAGAGGTTATCTGTGTGATCAATTTAAAGCAATGCAATTGCTAGATCAAACAGTATGTACATATTGCCAAATTGCTATCCAACAAGAGGGTACCGATTTGTTTTCCTCCAAAAAGTATGTGTTGCAGCTGTCTCATTGTTCTTAGATGTGCCTATTTGTAAATGCGCTACTGCAATTATTTTCCTTGAATTGAACCCACTATTTCTGTGTGACTCAGTGACTTCAGTGAATGTGGGCCACACCCACTCTTATTCACATTGATTCTCATAAAAATCCAAATGTTGAGTCTGCCATTTTGACCACGATCTCAGTATCTGCAATCTCAGGGTTCTTAAAGGATGGTAGAGGGAGGCAAGAAAGTGAGATGTGAACATGGAAGCAGGGTAAGAGAGAAAGATTTGAAGGGACACAATCAGTCTCTGTTTCAAAGTACAGCTGCTAAAACAGTTTTCTCCCATTTCATACCTGGGCTGTTAGATTTCTGCACACAAGTTGCAGATGTTTTTCTTTATCTGTGTATGAATTTTCTTTTGCTGCTATAACAAATCACCACAAATATGGGGGCCCTAAAATAGCACAGATTTGTTATCTTACAGTTCCGTTTGTTCAGAAGTTCAAAATGAGTGTCACTTGGCAAAAATGAAGGTGTCACAGGACCACGTTTCCTTTGAAGGCTCCAGAGGAAATTCCTTCCCTTGCCTCTTCCAGTTTCTAAAGTAACCTGCATTTCTTGACTCATGGCCCCTTCTTCCATCTCAGGGCCATCAATGCAGCATCTTCAAATCTTTCTCTGACTCTTACCTTGCTTCCATGTTCACATCTCACTCTCTTGCTTCCCTCTATCATCCTTTAAGAACCCTGAGATTGCATTATCCACCTAGATAATACAGAATGATACCCCAATTGTAAGCTACTTAACTTAATCATACATGAATGTAAGGTAACGTTCACAGATTCTGGTAAGTAGGATACAGACATCTTTTGGGAGCCATTTTTCTGTCTGTCAAATCTTCATTAAATATTATCTTATTACATCTAACTGCTTTAAATGATGCTTGCTACATAAATGGTCTTCCAGTGAGGGTCTGGGTATCTTCCCTTCTATGAAGATTTAAACTAAGTTCTAATTGGTGCATCATGTTATGCTGAGCATCTTTGGGGTTAGACTGAAGAGTTACAAGAACAAATGTGGACACGTGTGTTACAGTTTATAAAGAACATTTCCATTTGTTGTCACGATATAATCTTCACTACTGAGTGAGAAAACAGGTTCATGGGCTTGGGGCACAGCCAAAGCCTCACAGTGGGTCAGTGCTGGCAAACTCTTCAGTTCCAAAGCTACCACTCTTTCTGCTATTCCAGTTGCATGAAAGTCAGGCTACCAACCCAGGGGAAGGCCCCAGTAAAAGTCCTTGAGAACTCTTTTCCTTTGTGGGCTTGGGACTGCCTAAGCTACCAGTTTGGGTTGGAAAAACGACTCCCTGTTAACAATTGATGGAACTTGTCTTCATGCCTTCACCGCCCAGAACTCACAACAGCCTCATCAGCTGAGCTGGACAGCCCTGGGCAGTGTTTCTATATCCCTGATGACCCGGGGCAGATGTAGGCCCAGAAAGATTGAGATCACAACCAAGGTCATAGAAGTACTGGATACTCTGAACAATTCCCTCATCACAGAGAAACTGGAGGCTTGGTGGGGAACTGGCATGAATGCAGTGCCTACTGTGCATGTCAGCGCTTCCAGGATAGCTCATCAATCCTTCTAAGAGTTTAGCTACCATTATTATGATTTTGCTAATGGCGACTCAGAGAGGTTAAGTTCCCAAAGATGGTGAACAGTGGATTCCATTCTAGGTCATTCCAATTCCAAAGTTCAAGACTTTTCTTGCTCACCCATGCAGGAGTTCCACTAAACATGAGTTCAGGTTAAAAACAAAATGAATGCCTGCTAGCACAGGTGAGGAGTCTCCATATGCCCTCGTTATGTTTGCAACTTGTTGGATTAAAATGCATGCAGCTGGTGGGAGAGAAAGGGAGGGAAAGTGGAGGAGAACTGTCCCCTCACTGATGTCCAGTAACCAGCAGCCCTGGGAGCAGTTACCAGAGCTCTTCCCCTCACCAAGAAGACAGAGAGGAGGTGCAGCTGAGTGCCATCGAGGTGGAGGAGCCAATTACCAGGTAAAGCCACTAAACAAGTAACTAGCTGGAAGCTTGCCCATAAATGTCCTCATGGCTTGCTTTGATGATTATTTGTCTGCATTGTGCTTCACTTCCATTTTTCTTTCAGTTTAAATCCCATCTGCTGCTCTGTGTGCCTCAGCCCACCAC
>NW_006955319.1:0-730 GCF_000164805.1 Carlito syrichta
CTAACCAAGTTAAATCAGCTATTTAACTCGTTTACCAACTAGTGAAAGCAGTAAAATAACTCATTAACCAACTCATTATGTCAGCTAGCTATCTGATTAGCCAACTAGTTAAGTCAGCAAGCTAAGTCAGCTGGCAAACTAGCTAACTATGTCAGCTAGCTAAGTCAGAGAGCTCACTAGTTAGCTAACTATTTAATTCAGATACTTAATGTTCTACCTAACTAGTTAGCTAACTAGTTAAGTCAGCTGGTTATTCAGCCAGTTAAATAGTTAGCTATTTAATTCAGGTAGATTAGTCAGCTAGCTAACGAGTTAAGTCAGCCAGTGAAGTCTGCTAACTAAGTAGTTAAGTCAGGTAGCTAAGTCTTCTAGTTAAGTCAGCTTCTTATTTAGTCAGCTGGTTAAGACAGCTAGCTAGCTAGTTAGCTAAAGTGTTAACTCAGCAGGTTGAATCAGGTTGTTAGCTAGTTAACTAATGGGTTATTTCAGCGGGTTGAGTCAGCGAGCTAGCTAGTTAGGAAATGGTTGAGTCACCCACTTGTTAGGCTAGCTAGCTAGTTAGCTAATGAGTTAAGTCAGCTGGAAGGTCAGTTAGATAGCTAGATAGTGAACAAGTTAAGTCAGCTTGTTTAGTCAGCTAGCCAGCTCATTAGCTAATGATATAAGTCAGATTATTAAGTCACCTAGCAAGTAAGTTGGATAACGATTAAGCTATCTAGTTATCTGGCTG
>NW_006955320.1:0-592 GCF_000164805.1 Carlito syrichta
CGCCGCCCCCCCGGAGGTGGCGACGACAGAGGAGCCGAGCCGTGTCCCCCGCACGGCCCAGGGACACAGAGCCTGTCTTTCTGCTGCGCCACCGACCGAGCAGCGGGGACCGCAGCGCCAAAGACTGCAGACGGAGGAGTTGAGTTAGGCCCCGCGCCGCCGCCAAAGGCTAATCCAGGTCGCTCCCGGCTCTGCAGACAGAGAAGCCGGAGCCCTTGAGTAGATGACCGCCGCGGACCCCGGAGCCGGGTGCTCCCCACTGCCACGGACCGCAGAGCCTAGCTCTCCGCGCCGCCTCCGCGGACCACAGAGTCGGGACCCAGCACAGCCAAAGACCGCGGAGCTGCCAGGGCACCAGGGCAGCCGCTGGCCACGGAACTTTGTCCCCTGGCACCGTGGCCTGCTGTGGAGCCCCCAGCGGCGCCACAGACCAAGCCTGGCCCCCTGCACCTCAGGCCTTGCCGTGTTGGTGTCCCGAGAGTATAGGAGGGAACTTTGGTGAGGCCGCTCCTGGACATTGACCACAAACGGTGAGTTTAGAAGCTCTCATGTTTTTGCATATTCTCACCTGGTTTTTGACGTTTGGCTACAA
>NW_006955321.1:0-652 GCF_000164805.1 Carlito syrichta
ACTAACTAACCCAGTTTGGAACTTTGTTTTATTCCATACGGAACACCTGCTCCCTGGTACTCGGTATTTTGAAAATGACTCAGTAGGTTATGCCTTGCACAGCACCTTCTTTTGAGATACAGCTGTATAGAATCTAGGGCAGTAAACATATTCAGGAGGCTCCAAAGTTAAGCTGCATTTGAACTTTCATGGTTTTTGAAAACTGTAAAGCCATCTGAAGGAATGCTCTGATGAAAATACCATAAAGAAGTTATTTTCTATGAAACCAACAGCACAAAGCAATCCAGAAGAGAACATAAATATACAATTTTATAAATAACACATTAGTACCTTTGTGTAGGAACAAAATTTGAAACTTGCAATAATAAAGAGAATGGCAAAAATATTGTCTTCTTGGCATGACCTATTGTTAAAATCAAACAACTTGCATTAGGTATACATTTTTAGTAGGTTACTTGTAATAACTCTGTTTGCAGCATGATAAAAGGGGATAAAACACATACTGCAAATATCTGTTTTCAGAATTTTTATTCTTTTTTTAAGTTCAGCATTGACTTTAAGTAAAACTGGAATCTTGATATTTCAACTTTACTCCTATTTACTAGGTTTATACAGAGCCCTAATTTATGAAAATAAGTAGAGCACTAAAGTA
>NW_006955322.1:0-787 GCF_000164805.1 Carlito syrichta
GTTGTATGTTAATATATATGTATATTTTTTGAGTTGGAGTCCCACTCTGTCGCCCAGACTGGAGTGCAGTGGCCGCTCCTGGCCACCACAGCCTCGACCTGCTGGGCTCCAGTGATCCTTCCACCTCAGCCTTCCCAGTAGCCGGAATTACAAGGATGCGCTACCACGCCCGGCTGATTTTTTGATTTATTGTAGAGATGAGGTCTCGCTGCCCAGGCGGGTCTCGAACCCACGGGTTCAGGCAATCCACTCACCTCAGCCTCCCAAAGGCTCAGGATTACAGGCTGAGCCACCGAGCCCAGCTTGTATGTTAATATTGACCCAATTTTAATTTCCTGACTTTGATAATTATACTACAGCAATAATATAACTCCTTGTTTTTAGGAAATACTAGAGTATTTAGAAATAAAGAGACAGCATGTCTGTAATTTACAAATATTTGGAAAAATTATATATTACATACCTATATTTATACTTCTCTATTTTAAAAAAAGAGAAACAGAAGGGATAAAGCAAATGTAGTAAAATGTTAGATTTAGGGAATGGTATCCAAGAATTATTTGTGCTGTTTTATAATTTTTCAGTAAGTCTGACACTGTCAAAGAAAAACATTTTTCAAAAAGAAAAATAAATTTTAAAAAATATTGACACATTATAACCCACTGACTAAAATAAACCAGGAATCCATATTAGTATAAGTAAATGTATGCATTGAAATGTTGTTGAGAATAGATATATTTAGGTAGTTTCAAATTACTTCCCCACAAAATATTAATTAATTTCAAAG
>NW_006955323.1:0-4312 GCF_000164805.1 Carlito syrichta
CATGCTGGAAATCTAAAAAACCATTATGTTTAGCTAGGTACAGTGGCTCACACCTGTAATCCGAGCACTTAGGGAGGCGAGGCATGAGGACTGCTTGAGTCCAGGAGTAGGAGACCAGCCTAAGCATCACAGGGAGACCTTAACTCTACAAAAAAATTAACAATTAGCCAGGTGTGGTGGTGCATGCCAGTAGTTCCAGCTATGCAGGAGGCTGAAGTGGAAGGAGCACCTGAGCCTAGAAGGTCAATACTGTGGTGATCTGTAATTGTGCCACTGTACTCCCTCCATCCCATGTGCCACTGTACTCCCTCCATCCATGCCGGGGTGACAGTGAAACTTCGACTCCAAAACAAACAAAATACAAAATAAAAATTTCTGTTTAAAGTGATTATCAATACAGATAGATTTAAATCCATCATTTTGCTGTTTGTTTTCTATTTATTTTATCTCTTCCCTCTTTTCCTCTTTATTTCTTTTGGGGTTTTTTTTTTTTAGTTGAGTCTCACTCTGCTGCCCAGGTTGGGGTGCAGTGGTACGCTCACTGCCACCCCGGCATCCATCTGCTGAGTTCAAGTGATCCTTCCGCCCCAGCCTTCCAAGTGGCCGGAACTACAGGCGTGTGCTGCCACACCCGGCTAATTTTTTGATTTATTGTAGATATGAGTCTCCCCAAGTTGCCCAGGCTGTTCAGGAACATATGGGCTCAGGCAATCCTCTCACCTCAGCCTCTGAAAGTACTGGTTCACATGCTTGTGCCGTGGCAACCAGCCTTGGATTATTTTTTATGACTCCGCTAGTTACTTTGTTGGCTCCTTAGCTTTTTTTGGGGGGGGGGATTAGGGTCTCACTCTGTCACCCAGACTGGAGTGCAGTAGCACGCTCCCAATCACACAGTCTCTACCTGCTGGGCTCAGGTGATCCTCTTGCCTCAGCCTTCCAAGTAGCCAGAACTACAGGTGCGTGCTACCACACCCTACTAATTTTATATATATATATATATATATATATATATATATATATTTTTTTTTTTTTTTTTTTTTTAATGTTGGAGTCTCACTGTCGCCCAGACTGGAATGCAGTGGCTGCTCCCGGCCACTGTAGCCTAGACCTGCTGGGCTCTGGTGATCCTTCCGCCTCAGCCTTCCAAGTAGCTGGAACTACAGGCGTGCACTACCACGCCTGGCTAATTTTTTTTATTTATTGTAGAGATGAGGTCTTGCCTGCCCAGGCGGGTCTCGAACCCATGGGCTCAGGCAATCCATTCACCTCAGCCTCCCAAAGGCATGGGATTACAGGCTGAGCCACCAAGCCCGGCAATTTTTTATATTTATTGTAGAGACAAAGTCTCGCCAAGTTGCCTGGGCTGGTCTCGAATTTGTGGGCTCAGGCAATCCACTCGACTCGGACTCAGAAAGTGCTGGAATTACAGGCTGAGACACCAAGCCTGGCCGGTTTCTTAGCTTTTATAGCACTGTTTTCTTGTTTTAGTAATTGCTTTAGGATTTATCGTATACTTCTTTGTCACAGACTATCTTCAAGTAAAATTATACCACTTCACAGTAGCACAAAAGCCTCACACCAGTACCTCCACCCTTCCCTCCTGACCTTGGAGCTACTGATCTTCTACTTTTACATATGCTATAAACCCCATCATGCCTTATTATTTGTATACAGGCAAGTGTTTTTCTTTTTTTTTTTTACAGATTTGTTAAAAACAAACCTTGTGTATTATCCATGTAGTTACCATTTCCAATGCTCCGCATTCCTTTATGTAGATTCACATTTCCATCCACTATAACAATTCCAGCAGTATGTCATTAATTTTTTCACCTTCTGTGTATCTGAAATGGCTTAACTTCATGATCATTTGTGAAAGACATTTTGCAGGGTATGTTTATTTATTTATTTATTTGGGTTTTTTTTGTTTTTTGAGTTGGAGTCTCACTTTGTCGCCCAGACTGGAGTGCAGTGGCACGCTCCCGGCCACCGCAGCCTTGACCTGCTGGGCTCCGGCGATCCTTCAGCCTCAGCCTTCCAAGTAGCTGGAACTACAGGTGCACACTACCACGTCTGGCTAATTTTTTTATTTATTGTAGAGATGAGGTCTTCCAAGTTGCCCAGGAGGGTCTCGAACCTGCGAGCTCAGGCAATCTACTCACCTCAGCCTCCCAAAGCGCGGGATTACAGCCTGAGCCACTGATCCCAGCTAAGAAGCAGCAATTTTAAAGTGATGTAAATAAGTAAGGGTGCTTAGAATTCATTATATTTTATTATACAGTTTATTGGACAAATTTCATATCTGTTTCTAGCTCATAAAAATACAGTCAGGTGCTAATATTACTTAATTTTTAAAACTCTATTATAAAAAATTTCAAACACAAAATTAGGTACCTGTTAAATATAAAATTAGAAATTAAGATTATATATTATTAAAAATAACCAACTAAAAACAAAAAATAAAGAAAAATCACTTTAATAAAAAAATTAGGCCAGGCACAGTGGCTCACACCTGTAATCTCTGCACTTTGGGAGGCTGAGGTGAGAGGATTCCCTGAGTCCATGGCTTCTAGACCAGCCTGGGCAACATGGCAAAACCTTATCTCTACAATAAATTAAAAAAAAAAAATCAGCTAGGCATGGTAGTGCACACCTGTAGTTCCAGTTACTTGGAAGGCTGAGGCAGAAGGATAGCCTAAGCTCAGTAGGTTGAGGCTGTGGTGGCCATGAGTGTGACACTGCACTCCAGCCTGGGTGAGAGTGAAACTGTCACACACAAACACACACACACACACACACACACACACAAATCAGTCTGGCCAGGCATGGTGGCTCACACATGTAATCCCATCACTTTTGGAGGCCAAGAAGGCTGCATCACTTGAGGCCAGGAGTTTGAGACCAGCCCGTACAATATAGTGGAACTTCAACTCCACAAAAAAATTTAAAAATTAGCCAGGTATGATGGTACATACCCTTAGTCCTAGCTACTTGGAAAGCTGAGGGCAAGCTCAAAGAAGTTCAAGGCCACCGTGAGCTATGATCATGCCAGCCTAGGTGACAGAGTTAGACGCTCTTAAAAATAAATAAATTAGTAAGGGAAGAATGATATGAATATTTATAGTACAGACAGGTGTTTGGGGCTCTGTGAAAAAGAATTCATCCTTTTCTGAATGTAAATGAAAGTTTATTCATATGTAAAATTAATAGTTTTTCGTCCCTAAAAAGGTTCTCAACACTGACACTGAAACGTCAATGAAGATGAAAGTTAAACTGAAGAAAGTAACTAACTAGAAACGCTTCCAACCAAAAAACTAAAAACACAAATAGGTCAGTAACAGAAGTACAGAGGATTTAGACATGTAATTACCTTCTAGTCCTATGGATGGCAGGTGCCGTGGTGCTGGCACGGAGTGGTAGACCAGGAAGCAGGCCAGCATGCTCAGCTGAGATTCCTCAGAGGGCTGCCCGCTGAGGTAGGCATGCACACACATATCACCCCCAGCTAAGAGAGAAACACAAACTGAACCAACTGATGACAGAATGGAAAGGTACAAGAAATACCTTACTTGCATTACTTTTTCATCAAGAACTTATCAAGCACTTAGTATATATCAGGCCAGTACTACACTGAGTATTGAGGATATTGTGGTGAATAGATTGAGTGCCTGTCATTGTAGTTTAGAGTGCTGTGAAGGAAGTGATATTACACAGATAATGACACAAACAAATGCATAATTACAAACTGGGGTCAGTGTCACAAAGGTGCACTGGTCACTGTGGCTGTCACCCCCAGACACCCATTTTATCGCCTTTCCCTCCACTATGCAACATTTGAGGGACTAACTTCAGCTGTAGAACTAGATCTTGGCCAAAGGGTCTCAAACTTGAATGGGTATCAGAAGCACCTGGAAGGCTTGTTAAAACACAGCCAAGTGGGTCCCTCTGTAGCGTTTCTGATTCAGTAGGTCTGGGGTGGGGCCAAAACAACTGCATTTCTAACACGTTCCCGGGTGATGGTAATGCTGCTGCTGCTGCTCCAATACACACGCTTGGAGAACCACGGGTCTTGGGCAAACAAGGCAGCCCCATCCCCCTGACACAGTTAGTTCAGGGAAACGCAGACCTAAGAAACATTTGTCTCTGCCACAGGGATGGACTGAGGAATGTGCGTGAGATGCAGCTTGAGCCAGAGACATGAGGAGATGCTTGATGACATGATTGCAAGAGGAATCTGGGAAACAGATTTCGTCATTTTCATGGCAAAGCTTCTAGAAGCAGCTCTATTCTCCCTCCAGGCACCATGCGAAGCATG
>NW_006955324.1:0-724 GCF_000164805.1 Carlito syrichta
CCCCTATTTAATAGATGAAATAATCTTTTTTTTTTTTTTTTTTTTGAGTTGGAGTCTCACTCTGTCGCCCAGACTGGAGTGCAGTGGCCACTTCCGGCCACCGCAGCCTCGACCTGCTGGGCTCCGGCGATCCTTCCGCCTCAGCCTTCCAAGTAGCCGGAACTACAGGCGCACTACCACGCCCGGCTGATTTTTTTATTTATTGTAGAGATGAGGTCTCGCTGCCCAGGCGGGTCTCGAACCCGGGGGCTTAGGCAATCCACTCACCTCAGCCTCCCGAAGGCGCGGGATTACAGACTGAGCCACTGAGCCCGGCTAGATGAAATAATCTTAATGCAGTAAATTAATAAATAACCCTACCCAAGAACAGGGTTCGTTAAGATGGCATATATACAAATTTGGAGTTCAGTTTTAGCTAGAAATGTAAATTTGGGATTTGCGTTTTTAGATTTTTCTCATTCCTCTTGTTCATTCTCATTGTTATTCTACTTAATAACAGAAGTAGAGGAGAGGATCTTGTTTTCTTTGACTCCATCTTCCTAAAATTGGAGCTTGATTGAGAAGTAACAGCTATTTTGACAAGATTTGCTTCACTGTAAAAGAGCTATCTGGAAAATATTGGGTGGTCAGAGTTTATGTGGCAGATGCACTACTGAAAGCATGTTATTATTCAAAACATCCTGGCCCAAAACGACAACTGTTTGGCTATCAGTTATGACAGTGG
>NW_006955325.1:0-532 GCF_000164805.1 Carlito syrichta
GTCACCCTCAGGAATGGGAGAGGAAAATGCACTTGCTGGCCTGTGGTTTCCAGGAGATTTCAAAGGTAGCCACCGGGCACATCCATCCCATGCCTTCGGCCACGACTCCCAGAAAGTCTGCTTCCACCCTCCATATTTGTGACCCACAGAAAAGATGTGTGTGAGCTTATGGAACAGACGGCCCTGAGCTAGGGTGTCCATTGGGCACAGAATGATCAAGGTGGTCTGGCAATGCCACCACAAGTCCAGTTTCTGGTCGCCCTGTCTTCCACCTTCCGGCGTGTAGAGGGGCCCTTCCTCACCCAATCACACCATCGTCCCTCACCCATGCAGACTTTGTCCTGGGGAACTGTGGACACCCGTCGTGACACATGTGGGAGGCATCTTTTATGTTGTCGGAGTCTCCATGTGCCAGGTGGAGGCATGGCGGCACGATTTTCACTCACGGGGCCTCGACCTCATGCTTTAAGCAAGTCCTATCGCCTCAGCCCCTGATCAGTCAAGACTACATAGGCCATCAGTCCTGACCCGA
>NW_006955326.1:0-611 GCF_000164805.1 Carlito syrichta
CAGGTCGAGGCTGTGGTGGCCGGGAGCAGCCACTGTACTCCAGTCTGGGCGACAGTGAGACTCCAATTCAAAATAAAAAACAACAATAAAAACTCCGAAAGAGTGTCAGTTTCTTTTTTTTTTTTTCTTTTCAAAAGAAACCTTGAATTATGGAAGGAAATTTGATGATATATTGAAAATACTGAAAGAATGAGAGAAAAAAAACTGTCAACCAAGAAGACTACACCTGACAAAACCACACTTTAAGAATCAAGGGAAGATAATAACTTTCTCAGCCAAACAAAAAATGTGGACATTCATCACAACTAGATTCTCCTTACAAGAAATGCTAAAAAGAGTTCCTCAAGTTAAAAGAAAGGGGTAGTAAACGGTGACATTGTAGCATAAGAAACCATTAAAAAAACTCATTGGTTAGGTTAAATATAGTATTACCATAATAGTCATAGGTAAATAACTTTTAATTTCAGTGTAAAAATTTAAAAACAAAAATGTTAAAAATAACAATAACTAAAATTATGTTTATGAGTATACAATATAAATAGATGTAAATTGTGACATCAATAGCATGTAATGGAGCAAGGAGAAGTGAATGTGTAGTTTTTTTTTTTTTA
>NW_006955327.1:0-1214 GCF_000164805.1 Carlito syrichta
CCTGGATTGAGATCTGAGTCTATGCCGGGTACATCTTTCTGAAACTGTTCTTCTCCTGAAGAAACACGTATATCACCATACAGTGACTAAAAAACAAACACCTCAACCTGACCTCCATGACCCCTCTGAGCACTCCCAGCCTCACCTCTTCCAAGGCTGACCAATTGGCTCATTAACCAACTAAGTGATTAATTCATCCACCAGTTATTTTGAAATACCTAGTCTGGGCCAGGCCCTATGTTAGTTACTGAGAATACAGTTGTGGTCAAGATATAAACAAGGTCTCTGTTCACATGAAATTTAAAGAGAAAACAAGAAACAAGGAAACAGATAAATAAACAGGACAATCACAAATGGGGAAAATGCTTTGGAGAGAAAGAGTAAGGTGAGGTGATAATGACCAGCAGAGGGGACACCTGTCTAAAGAGGGAACATGGGAGACCTGCAAAGGAAGTAAAAGCCAGTCCTACAAAAGCTGGGGGAATGTTCCAGGCAGAGGAGAGGACCTGCACAAGACTCTGAGGCAGAAAAGAGCTTGGAAAGTTTGAGTTTGGTGCTGCTGAACATAACCGAGAGGAAGTAAGAATGGCACAAGGTGATGTGGAAGAGGCAGGCAGCGTCTAAAACCTGTGGGACGTGGAAGGTCACGAGTCCCATGTCCAGGCCCTGTACTCTAGCCAGACGGGAATGCATTCTTTCTCAAGCATACCACCTGCCCCTCTGCTTCCTGCCACCCTGATTTTGTGTGTGCCTTAATACGTTTGTCTGGTACGGCTGGGCCCCTCATATCTGTAGAAGCAAATTCTTTCTCCATTTCTTCATATCCAGCTCAAACATTACATCCTCTACACAGGTTGTCCTGAATACCACATCTATGTCCAGTAGACATGAGCTTTTCCTTCCTGGGACCACTCAGCACCCACTGAACTTCATTTACTGTCTCTCTCTCTCTTTTTAAAAATCATTCCTGAGATTACCTTGAATATGAAAGTTCCTTGTGGGGAAAAGAGAAGGACCTAATATTTGAAAAACACCTTCTCTGCCAGGTGACAGGCTAGGAACTTCACAGACACCATTTACTTCATTACTATAGTATTGTAATATAGGTGTTATTAACCTCATGTGAGAGATTAAGAAACCAGTGTTAAATTACTTGGATTATAGCACAAAACTACATGACCTGGGTTTTTGCTCTAAATTCCTTCAATATGCCT
>NW_006955327.1:2394-3628 GCF_000164805.1 Carlito syrichta
AGTTGGCCAAATACATTTTCCCAGTCTGTAGGCTGTCTCCCTGCTCTCTTGATGGTTTCCTTGGCCTTGCAGAAGCTTGTCAGTTTAATAAGGTCCCATTTGTCTATCCTCTCTCTTATGACCTGTGGGTTTTGGGTTTTGTTCAGGAATTTGGAGGCCAGTTCTGATTTCCATGAGGGTATGTCCTTCATTTCTAAGGTTCTTATGGTTTTGAGGTTTTTACATTTAGGTCTCTGATCCATTTGGAGTTAACCTTTGTGCATGGGGATAGATAGGGGTCCTGTTTCAATCTTCTGCATGTGGTCAGCCAGTTTTCCCAGCACCATTTACTGAATAGGTTCTCCTCTCCCCAGTGGTAGGTGGTGGAGGCTTTGTTGAAGATGAGTTGGCTGAGAAATTGAGGTTTTGTTCCTGGAATCTCAATTCTATTCCACTGATCTATATGCCTGTTCCTATACCAATACCAAGCTGTTTTGATGATTGTAGCTTTATAGTAGAGTTTGAAGTCTGGTAATGTGATACCCCCTGATTGGTTTTTTTTTGCTGAGGATGGTTCTGGCTATTCTTGGACGTTTGTGTTTCCATATGAATTTCTGCGTTGTTTTTTCTAGGTCTGAGAAGAATGTTGCTGGTAATTTGTAGATTGCCTTAGGTAAAGACATGAACAGACACTTCACAAAAGAAGACATCCGAGCAGCCAACAGACATATGAAGAAATGTTCAACTTCACTAATCATCAGGGAGATGCAAATCAAAACCACACTGAGATACCACCTAACTCCAGTCAGAATGGCAATTATCAACAACTCAAAAAATAACAGCTGCTGGAGAGGGTGTGGAGAAAAGGGAACACTTCTACACTGTTGGTGGGAGTGTAAACTAGTGCAATCTCTGTGGAAAGCAGTGTGGTGATTCCTGGAAGCTCGAAATATCTACCTCCCATATGACCCTGCAATCCCCCTAATGGGAATATATCTGGAAGAACACAAATCACTCTACAAAAAAGACACCTGCGCACGTATGTTTATTGCAGCATTGTTCACAATAGCAAGAACCTGGAAGCAACCATGCTGCCCATCAAAAGAGGATTGGATTAGAAAAATGTGGTACATATACACGATGGAATACTACACAGACATAAAAAAGAACAAAATCATGAATTTCGCAGCAACCTGGATGGAACTAGAGTCTATAATACTGAGTGACCTCTCACAAAAACAAAGGTCTGAGAATC
>NW_006955328.1:0-702 GCF_000164805.1 Carlito syrichta
CTACTGCCATCAGTTTCTTACAGCACTATAAATGATCCAGTTCAGCTTATGAGTGAGAACATATGGAACACTGTTCTTTGGTTCTGTGATAAATCACTGAAAATGACCTACCTCATATCCATGAAACGCCTGCAAAACCGTTCAATTTGTCTTTTTTTTAGGCTACACAATATTCCACTGTGTATATACCTTATTTATTTTACCCATTCCAGCTTTGATGAGCAACATGTTTGGCAGTTTTTATTTTTTTTTTTGGAATTGTGATTAGATCTGCAAAAAACATAAGAATCAGGTACCTTTTTGGTTAAATGATTTCATTTCTCCCAGGTATATTCTCTAGAGGGGAATATCTGAGTCACATGGTAGGTCAAGGTCCTGTCCCTTTACAAACCACCACAAGGTTTCCAAAGATACTGCTCTACTTTTCAGTCCACATGCAGTGTAGAAGCATTCATTTCTTCCAAAATCCTGACCTGCATCTGTTATGGTTTGTTTTATTAATGATCGCCAGTCTTACAGAGGTATGTGGTAGTACAAAGTGGTTTCATTTGTATTTCTTTGATGATGAGTGAGGCTGAGCAATTGTCATGTGTCTGCTGGCTGCCCATATCTCTTCTTATGAAAACTGTCCAATCACATATTCTGCACTCTTTTCAAAGGGAATGTTTTTCGGATTTTTCGGGAGTGTTTGAGTTTCTTTTA
>NW_006955329.1:0-1018 GCF_000164805.1 Carlito syrichta
CGCTGGCCAGGAGCAAGTCACTGCCTTACCACTTGGGGTGACAGAGTGAAACTCGGACTCAAAAAAAAATAAAAGGAAAGAAAAAAGATCACCCATTTGTGTATGGACTTGGGATCATCGTGAATAGACAGAAATTATTTGGGAAGGAGGCCCCAGGCTTGGGCTTAAAGTTCCCAAAAGATGGTGGATCAGAAGACAATCAGGCTGTGGTTTTGGGTGACCAAGTCAGGGGAACACTGGAGACCACAAGTTCAAGACCAGCCTCGGCCATATAGTGAGATCACACTGCACCCCAGAATCCAAACACTGGAATCATGCATGGTGGTGCCCACTGTCCCAGCTACAGGGGATGCAGTGGCCTCCATCCCAAGGTGTTCCTTTGCATCACCACTGGCAAAGAAACGTGGGAGTCCAGGCAGGGTACCATAGCTCATGGCAGTCAGCCCCATGCCTTGGGATGCCGAGGTGGGAGGATTCCTGACTCCAGGTGTCGGCAACAGGCCGGGTGATATGGCCAGATCTCATCTCGGTGAGAAGTCCCCAAATTCGCGACAGGTGTGGTGACCCCCAGAGTCCCAGCTGATCAGGGACCGAGGCTGGAGTACTGACTGAGCACTGTAGGTTCAGGCCCCGGAAGCCATGATCGTGCTGCCACCCTGCAGCCTGGCCTACAGAGACCCCAGTGACAAAAAAGACACCTCCCACATGTGTCAGGATGGGAGACCATGGCTCCCCAGGGCAAGGTCCACGTGGGCGGGGGTCAATGGTGTGATCGGAAGAGGAAGGGAACTGCACCACTGCTCAATGCTGGCAGACAGGGTGACATGAACCTGTGCGAGCCATGGCATTGCCAGACTGTGTTGATCACTCTGTTCCCTTCCACCCCCCTAGCTCGGGACCATCTATTTTGTGAGCTCACACATGTCCTTGCTGTGGATCCCAAGTGTGGAGGGTGTAGGCAGGCCTTTATGGGGCGTGTGGCTGAAATATGGGTTGGACGTGCCTGGTGGCCAACTTT
>NW_006955330.1:0-2945 GCF_000164805.1 Carlito syrichta
CCTCCCCACTGGAGTCCAGCCCAGTGCGAAGCACACAGTGGGAGTTCCGTGCTGACTGCTTGCCGACCATGATCCGATTTGTCAGCTCTGGTGGGTCCAGTGGCCCCGCACACATCCTAGGAGGTTCTGGTGAAATGACAGTGGGCTCAGGAAGGCCAACCCATGACACTGCCAGCCTGTAGGCTTGCAGGACACACAAAGGAAGTGTCTCTCACACTGTCATCCCACCTACATTTCTTTTTTTCTTTTTTTTTTTTGGAGTCAGAGTCTCACTGTGTCATCCAGGCAGGAGTGCAGTGGCATGCTCACGGTCATTCCAGTGTCGACCTGCTGGGTTTCCAAGTAGCCAGAACTACAGGCACGTGCTACCATGCCTGGCTAATTTTTTGATTTATTACAGAGACAGGGTCTCACTATGTTGCCCAGGCTCATCACCAACACGCTAGCTTAGGCAATCCTCTCTCCTCAGCCTCCCAAAGTGCTGGAATTATAGGCTTGAGTCGCCCCACCCACACATCTTAGCCCAGCCCGGGGACAGAGTTTGCCCTAATGACTCCGTCTTGGTAATTGTAGGGCTGAGAGGGAGCAGGAAAAACTGCAGATGCTGGAGGGACCTTCCGTGGCCCCGAAGCAGGACCTACACACTGAGGGAAACCCTTTTATTTTCACACAGTGGGAGGGAGGGACTGCGGAGGATATGGCTGCCTGGCTGAATCTCCTGTGTCACAGTCCCTCTCCTCCCAGGCTCCCCACCTTGGCCCACGGTGGTGGTTCTGAGGGAGGGCTGGAGTTCTGCCACCCCTACTTCTCAGGGGAGAAGACAGGACCAGTGCTTCCTTCTGCCTCAGTTTCTCCACAGCACCAGGGGGAGTTGGGAACAGGCCCAGCTAGTGCAGACTCTAATAAACCTGCATGGGTTAAGTTGGGCATGGGGGAGAGGCGGAGTCAGAGAGAGAGGGGGGGACAGTACTCAGGACAGGACAAACATCCTTACCTGGAATCCACCACAATGGCGATTAGGAGGGGCAGAGGAGAGGGAGGGGGAAATAGAAGCCTTCACAGACCCTGCACCCTCTGGCTCAGCACTGGCCAGGCTGTTCCTGATCCCCGAGACCTGAGACACCTCATGGAGCATCTATCCTGCCCCCAGACTGCACAAGACCAGGCTGAGAATCCCGGTGCAGGGGTTCTCCCTCTGCTCACACAATTTCCCAGCACCTCTTCCCTTGTTGCTGGTCCCTCCAGGGAGCCACTGTGAGTACACAGGACAGGTGGGGCTGTGCCAGTTGCTGTCCAGCTGTGAGGGTCCCTGACCTTGCCACCGCCCCCGCACACCCCTGCAGGGAGAGGAGACTCTAATTGTAGTCAGAAAGATGGGAAGGGTGGATGGAGGGGAGAGGGGCAAGGCCGTGGGTAAGCCCACCACTTGCCCTGTTGTATGAACACATGTGAGGGACGGGAGGGGCCTGCAGGTGGCTAGGCCCAGCTAAGAATGATGGAGTGTTGCTTAGTTCCTGAGCTACAGACATATGGGGCATATAAGACCAGGCAAAATGAGAAAATATGACCTAAAGAGAGAAGACGTGGGGGGATAAGAAAAAGCCAAGCTGGGGAGGCCCAGTGCCACCTCCCCCACCTCTGTCATGAGCTGCCTCATCTGTACTGAGTTGTGGTTATCCCACAGGGAAGGGAGGCCTGAGAACTGGTCCCCAGATCTTCAGAGGAAGTGCTGATTCCCAGCCATGTTCACCTGACTTGCCACAGAGCAGGGGGTTGTGCACAGCCATTCTAGCTCTTCAGGCTGACTCCACGGGGAGGCCGCCACCCTGCTCCTTCTGTCCTTGTGCCCACCCAGCCCTTCCTGCCATCTTGTCCCATGCAGAACCCACAGGTCTGTCCTCCCACTGGCCTGTCTCCTGTGGCTCTCCCCAGCCTTAGGGCTGCCCCCCGTGGCTCCAGCTTCTCTCCTCTCCTCTGAAGCTCCCCTTCCTGCAAGAGGCACCCCTGCAGCTTCTTCCCACGCAGCACCTCCCCCACCAAAAGCCTACTTACCCCAAACCTGTAGCAGGGGGAAAGGTCTTGAGGATCCAGTTGTGGGAGGGTGCCTTGGTCCCATGGAGTTGGAGGATCTTTTGTCTGTCTGTCCTCTGTTGCTCAACATCCACATGTCCCGGGCAGACTGTGACCTCCATGCAGCAGGTGACAAGCCAGTGTCTATGTGGTCACCAGCATAACCCCGGAGTAGCCAGGCTTTTTCTATGGGTGACAGCCTTCTCCTGACTTCACGGGGCAGGCGTGTCTTGAGGGTGCCGAGAGGCCTTCAGGGATCGATGAGTAGAGACTGATGCACTGTCCCCAGGAAAAGCATGTCATGCTACAGTAAGCAGTGACTGAGGCTGGACAGCAGGAAGAACTGAAGGGAGGATCTCCAGGGTTTCAGTGAAGACCTTGAGGAGGAATGACCTTTGCTTTTCAAGCTCTGAGGGAGCAGAGAGGGTTGTGAGTCTGAAAGGTTTACCTCCACCCTTGCAGTACTGACCAAAAAAGGGACAGCCAGTTTCTTTCTCAAGAGCCTTGACTCATCCACTTTCGGTCCAATTCTGTCCACAATTTCTTTCTTTTTTTTTTTTTTTTTTTTTGAGTTGGAGTCTCACTCTGTCGCCCAGACTGGAGAGCAGTGGCACGCTTCCGGCCACCACAGCCTTGACCTGCTGGGCTCCAGCGATCCTTCTGCCTCAGCCTTCCGAGTAGCTGGAATTACAGGTGCGTGCTAACACACCCGGCTGATTTTTTGATTTATTGTAGAAATGAGGTCTTGCTGCCCAGGTGGGTCTCAAACCCGCGGGCTCAGGCAATCCACTCACCTCAGCTTCCCAAAGACGTGGGATTACAGGCTGAGCCACCAAGCCCGGCTCACAATTTCTTAGATAATTGTTTCTTGGCTG
>NW_006955331.1:0-749 GCF_000164805.1 Carlito syrichta
ATTGCCTGAGCTCATGGGTTCGAGAACAGCCTAGGCAACTTGGCAAGTCCTCATCTCTATAATAAATCAATAAATTAGGTGGGTGTGGTAGCCTGCACCTATAGTTCTGGCTACTTGGAAGACTGAGGGAGAACTGCCTGAGCCCAGCAGGTCAATACTGGGGTGGCCATGAGAGTGCCACTGCACTCTAGCCTGTGTGACAGAGTAAGATTCCAACTCAAAAAAAAGAAAAAAGAAAAGAAACCCACAAATTTAAAATTCTATCTAAATGCTCTAATGTTTTTATCCAGAAACAGTATTTTGGGATTAATTTTCTAGAATCTTGTATAATGTGTTCTCTACTTCACACAATACTTGTTTTGCAATTGAAGAACCCCAGCAAGAGTCATGTTATTTTGTCCTAATTAAACAGGACTCGCTCTAAGCCAGACCTGATCAAGTGTCTGGAGCAAAGGAAGAGCCCTGGGATTTGAAGAGAAACAGCATGCTAGTGAAACCTCCAGGTAGGGGGGAGTGAATGAAGCTGATGACAGAGGTCAAGATGTCCACAAAGGGACATCTGTTTTTCCATGTTCAGAAATTCCCCAAAAGCTCTGTTTCTTCTTCAGTGATCTTCTTTCAAGGTTACAGAGGAAATCAGAGACCAGTTAATGGTTTGTTAGGAACTGCATGATCTGGCTACCTTTCTGATGCTTTTGGAGATGGCAAATATCTGCTTATTATTTAGAAATCCATGTCAAAGTATTTTT
>NW_006955332.1:0-4251 GCF_000164805.1 Carlito syrichta
AAGTGTTCCCTTTTCCCTGCATCCTCTCCAGCATCTGTTGTGTTTTGAGTTATTGATGATGGCCATTCTGACTGGAGTTAGGTGGTATCTCATTATAGTTTTAATTTGTATTTCTTTGATGACTAGTGAAGTCGAACATTTTTTCACCTATCTGTCAGCTGTTCGTATGTCTTCTTTTGAGAAGTGTCTATTCATATCTTTTGCCTACTTTGTAATGGGGCTGTTTGTTTTTTTCCTTTCAGCACATTTGAGTTCCTTGTAGATCCTAGATGCACTATCACCTTTAATGAGGAATGAGGAATTGCATGTCACTATATTTATACTCTCTGAAAAACAGTCATTTAGTCAGCTATTCGACAAACATTGATTGATACCAGCTAAGTGCCAAACACTGTTTAAGGCATTGGACATGTATCAATGAATAAATAAGGCAAACATTTTCCAGGTTCTTATAGTTTAGTGATGAGCAAGTGAGTGTGTTAACATTTAGATTGTAAACAGCAAAATACTAAAAGAAATAGGCCCTGGTAATGGGAATCAGATTGAGGAAAGGCAGAAAGAAGTATAGTGAGGGAATTGCAACTTCAAATATTGTGGTCAGGGAGACACTAACTGAAAAGATAAGATCTGAAAAAAGACTTGAAGGAAGTGAGAAAAGCATTCCAGGCAGAGGATAGCAAGGCCAGAGACCCTGAGTCAGGAGATTGTTGTATTCAAGGGATGGCAATGGAGCTCATTTTGACTGGAGTGGAGTGAGGGAGAGGGAGCGTAGCAGTAGATCCTGTAGGGAAAGAGTCAGCAAACCAGTGTAGCCTATTTTTGTGAATGAAGTTTTATTGGAACGTAGCCATACTTGTTTGCTTATATATTTACAGTGTCTGCTTTTGTGCTGCAACTGCAGAGTGGAGTAAATGAGAGAGATATGATCTCTCCCACAAAGACTAACTTATTTACTGTTTGGCCTTTTATAGGAAATGCTTGCTGATGTAGCAAGGGCCTTATAAGCCTTTAAGGCCATTAGTTTTGGCTCTGAGAAAAATGAGAAACTGGAAAGTTTGAGCAAAAGAGTAATGGGATCTGACTTATGTTTTGAAAAGGATCATGATGGCTGCCAAGTTGACAAATTTGAGGGGGCAAAAGTGGGAGCAAAAAAACCAATTAGGACTGCAGTTCAAAAGGTGCATCAAGGTAATCCCAGGACACCACAGTAGATTCAACTGAGTATAGCAGGATATTTTACATTCATGAAGGATTCAAAGCACTACTGGGTATAGCAGGATATTTTAAATTTGAGGAGTCATAGAAATACTTGACATCTGTAGTGTGTGAACTTCTACCCAGTAGAACAGTTTTAACATCTGGTCATGCTATGTTCCTTTCAACTGGATTTTTGGCAGTAGCTGTGAAAAAAAAATTATAAAGTACCCTATGAAAATCAATGTGGAACAGGAAATGAGGCTGGCAGTGTCTAATGTGATTCCAAGGTTTGACACATACAGTGCCCAACAGACACACATATCTCATTAGGAAGTGTTGTGTTTAAGAGTGAAATCAAATTTTTTAAAGTTAATATGTATTTTTTTACATGACTACATAGTTGTTAGAACATTGTTTTATGTTCCATTGTTTTAGATGAGCTCTAACAAATCACCACAAAATTGGTGGCTTAAAAAAGAAAATGAATTCTTACAGTTCTAGAGCCCCAGAGTGTGAAATTAGCTCAGTGGGGCAAAATTGAGATGTTGAGAGGGCTCTACTTCCTCAGAGCCTTTGGGGAGATTTTATTCCTTGCCTTTTTCAGCTTCTGGTGGCTGCCAATATTCTTTGACTGGTGGCTGCATCACTTCCATGTGTGCCTGTGTGTTCCACTGCCTTTCACTTCTTCTGTCTGTATTAAATTTCCATCTGCCTTCATTTCATCAGGACACATGTGGTTGCATTTAGGGCTCACCCTAATAATCCAGGATTTCTCCTCATCTTAAGATCTTTCATCACATCCAAAGACCTCTTTTCTAAATACTGTAACATTTAGAAGTTCAGAGATTAGGACCTAATCTTTTTCGGTGGCCATTATTCAGCCTACTACAGGCATAAATACTTATTAAATTTTTGGCACCCAACTGCTTAATAAACGGGACTGTTAAGTATTTTCTTTGACCTACGAGTGTGATAAGAAGGGCTTGATAGGTTTAGAAAGGTAGGGAACCTCTGAGTTGTGAGAAAGATATTTGAATAACTCAGGCAGGAAATGATGAGTGCTTGAACTAAAGTAAAAATGGAAGAATGTGGTTAGAAGTAAAAAGGTTTTATGTGTAATTAGGGCTGTTGAAATTTGTTGATGTTCTGGGTATGCAGTTGGGAGGGAGAGACAAGAATCTAATGACTTCAGAAATTTCTGACCTGAGCAGCTGGAATAGTGGTATTACCATTAACTGAGATGAAGAAAACTCTGTATGGATCAGTTGTGTGTGTGTGTGTAGGAGGTGAGATTAGAGTTTCAGTTTTGTTCATGTTTTAAAATAGATGCAAAGAGAAGCAAAAGAGAGAAGGAAAATAATATTTTTCTGACCAGGGCCTGTCTCTGGATTCTTCATATGCCCGGCAGGGTTATTCCACTTCTCATAACAAACCAAATGTCTCCCAACCTATGAGCCCTCTAGGCTATATTAACTTCTCACTCAAGACATGGACTGAGCAAGTACAGGCAAGAAATGCCATGGTAGACAGAGGAGACTCAGGAAGCATTGTCTGATTCAGAGTCTTAACTAGTTTGAGGCATATAGAGCTCTGCTTCATGAAACTATAGGACTTTGTCATTTAAAAATAATTATGTCAAGAAATTGAGCCTGACTTCAGAAAGAAGGAGGCAGCATGTAGAATTTGAATCTGCCAAAATCCTCTCATGGAAATATATAAAACAAAATCAAAACCTGCATAGCGTTTACCACCAAACTAGAGGACAGGGTTCTTCCTCTGAATCCCAACAGGCACCAGATCTGCCTGTTATGACACTAGAGAGAGTGACAGACAGGAGCCCATCAAAGAGCCAGCAGGTGTTCACTGGAAGTACAGTGGGCCTTTTTGAGAACAGCAACTGAAACTGCCAGGGATTTTGCCTGCCCTAAAGTAAGTACAGGGGCCAGTAGTAGATTATAAAGGACTGAAGCAGTCAAGCCCCTCCCCATTGAACCTGAGTCACCAGAGCTCCTTTTCAGAACACAGCCCATCACAGAAAATAAACTACCAGGAGGAACAGCAAGCACAGAGGATAAAAGTTAGGGGAGGAGCAGAGGCTGGAAATCTCAGAAAGCAAGCCACCATTAAAAAAATAATAATTATTAACAAAACAGGCCAGGTATGGTGGCTACCGTCTGTAATCCCAGCACTTTTGCAGGTTGAGGAAAGAGGATCCCTTGAGCCCAGGAGTTTGAGACCTGCCTGGACAACATAGCAAGACCTCATCTAAAAAAAAAATAAATAAATTTGCAGAGTGGTGGTGCCTGCCTGTAATCCCAGCTACTCAGAAGCCATGACAGAAAGATTTCTTGAGCTCAGGAATTTGAGCCATGATTGTGCCACTATATTCTGGCCTGGATGACAGAGTGAAACCCAAACTTAACAAAAATGACAACAACAAAAAGCGTAAGAAGAACACAAGAGTGAATTGAACATAATGGATAATGTCTTACAAAACAAGTAAAAAAAAAAAAAACTCAATAGAAGATGAAAAGGATTCTAGAGAAATGGAGAAACAAAAACAAAACCCAGAACAATAGTAAAAAAATAATGCAAATACATATACATATAGGAATTTTAGCATAATATAAAAGAGGTATTTCAAATCAATGGGACAGATTATTCAGTAACCCATGATACGAGCACATTAGGGTACAAATGAGTAATATCTTTGGTTGAATTCTCAAAGTGGCAAAAGTAGGTATCTCTAAGGGTGAAGTGAAGCGGGTGACTTTGCAGCCTGGAGAAAAGGGTAAAGTTGCCCTTTTGTATCTTTCTGATGTTCTATCATGTGAAACTATTACCTCTGAGGTCCAAATGCCTGCATTCCAATCCCAGCTCCCCTACTTGTTAGCTCTCAATCTTGACCAAATTCTCAATACACTCTATATCCTCAACTATGAAATGGGGTAAACTAATCTAGGTGATGCGTGGCACAGAATAAAATCCCAATAAGTGTAAATTACTAGTGGAAACAACCCAAATGTCCAGCAACTGATAATGGATAAGCAAATG
>NW_006955333.1:0-3004 GCF_000164805.1 Carlito syrichta
CTCTCCTATTCCACACTGTCCCCACCCAGCTGCCTTGACATGGGCTTCCTGAAACCCTTCTCTGCCTTCCTTTTGCCCCCACTTGGAGCATTAACCAAATCTCCCCCCAATCTCTCCTGCCATCTGTCTCCTCCCCACTCCCCCAGTTCTAAGTTTCCCCTACTGCGAGCCTCCTTAAAGTCCTCTGTGCACAGGGCACTGACTTTCTCTTCCAGATCTTGGCACATACCATTCTCTCTGCCTTCTCACTGAGTCACTCGTATTCACCCGCAGGTCTGCGTAGCTTCCCCATCCTTCCAAAGGCCTCTGTGGTGCTGGGTGGCCCTGAGTATACAACAGGTTGGGGCACCCACCCCTGTTCTTACAGCAACCTTGCACACCAGGCAAGGAGCCTCACTGCTTCCAAGACCCTGGGGGCATGCCCTCTCTGCTGGTAAGTACGGTGGTTATGCTTTGCAGGTGGGTGTCCCCAACCACCCCAGCATTAGTATGGGGTGAGGCATATAGTAGGTGCTCATTTCATATTTGCTTACTGGATATATGCAGAGGGGCTAAGATGTCTGTGGATTTGACTCTTTCCTAATGCTCATGGTGTGACCTTGGGCAAGTCACCTGATCTCTGAGTTTCTGCATCCTCAAGTGTACGAGGAAGTGACAGCAGTAACTGTTGACAATTTTAAGCCTCTATCAATTCCACAGGACACTTTTCGTTGCGCGGTCTCCCATTCACAGCTCATCATCATTAAGGCAGCATAGTTTGGAGGGTTCCCTTGTTGGATAAGTGCCAAGAGGCCCAGGTGGGTGAGACCCGACTGGGGCACCACCAGGTCAGAAGAGGTGGAGCTGGCCCCAGATGCTGACAGGGGCCATTCAGGCCATGTTCCCCTGCAGTGGAAGGCAGAAAGGAGGGGCTGACCTGAGAAGTCCTAGCAGGGCCCAGGCACAGTGAGGTATGGCCAGTGATGGCCACTACCATGCCCGGCAGCATCCTGGGGACTTCAGCAGGTAGACCTGAATAAAATGGCTTTAAAAATGTAAATGAATCTTTTATTTAATATGAAAGTCCAAACAACTTTGTAATATAACTGGGTTTCCACTAAATGTGGTCCCTGGAGAAATAAAGTGCCATTCCCTGAGCACCATCAAGCGTCTAACCCTAAAGCAGGCCCCGTATCTCACTCCAGGTACTTCCTAAGGAAAGCAACACTGGCTGCTGTAAGAAATAAGCCCCGCAGATAAATCACTATTCAAAGGCAGTTCAAGTTCATAAAGTCTGAGTGATACTCCTCACCAGAAGCCCAACCTCCATGCAGTGGCACAGGGCCCCAGACTCCTTCCATCTAGGGCTTGTCCATGCCCCTGCCTTCTGAGGTCATAGCATGGAGCTGGCAGAGGGCAAGGCGAGATTGTCAGGTGGGAAGGTTTGGGCCCAGCCTGGAAGTGGCACATGCCATTTCTGCCATGTGGCCCTGGATGGAAACCACCCAGTCCCAGGTGAGTCAGTTCAATGGAGTTTTGGAAAGCACATCGACCATGATGGCCCAGAGAAAATGGTGAGCACTATCTGGTTTCTGCCCGATTTTCAATCTGACTCTACAGGAAAGGGAAGAGGGGATTGGAGGGCAGAGAGCCTCCCAGGGCCTAGACCCGAGGCCTAATTTGGCTGGGTCTGTGCAATTTCTGGTGTCTTCACAGCTTTTAGTAACTGTGGGTGTCTGTGGGGATCTGCTGATGGTCATGGCATCAGCTCCCCAAATTGCCTCCTTGGGCCTCAGTTTCCCTAGCTGGAAGATAAGGTGGCTGAACCAGATAACCTCTGATTGCTGCTGCTATGCTGCCATACCCCTCACTGTGCCCTGCCCAGGGAACCTGGGAGGAGGGGTCTGTGCCTGGCATGCCTGAGGTTTGTGGATTTTGGGAGCGCTGCCCCAGGTGGTGGGATGGGGACACAGGGGACAGCAATTGGGAAGCATATTATAGAAGACATCGCGGCCCAGCCTCTGTGGGTCTAGTCAAGAACTGCCTTTAAAATTTTTTCCTTTTTATGATATTAATAGTAATAATGTGTCCACTGTAGAAAATTTAAATAATATGATACACTCCCTCTGAAATAAGCTAGCAAATAAAAGTGTTTGAACACCGGGGCACATGCACTTTCAGTGACTATCTGGTGTGTCACCTTCAGTGCCCACTTTCCCCAGATGCCGAGACACAGACTTACATGTTGACAGGTGCCTGAATGTACATGGGTGTATGTCCAGAGCTGAGACCTTATTTCAAATACTGTGTTTGTCCTGATCTTTAATGGTATCATGTCCCACAGGATGACAAACTTCATAAACTGCTCCCCAATAAGTGCCCACCCTGTGAATCAGCTGTGACTGGCTCAGCTGTTCCCGTGTTTGACATCTAGTTGTTTCCATTAGCAAGGTCAGGGTCTGGTGAGAGCTCGCTCTCCCTGGCTTCAGTCAGCTGCCACCTTGCTGTGTCCTCACTAGGTAGGGATGAGGTTGGGGGAGGATAAAGAAATGGAGAGGAGAGAGGGGGGGAGGGAGAGAGTTGAAGAGAGAGAGAGGGAGAAATTGGAGAGACAGAGGGAAAGAAGGAGAGGGGCGAGAGGGACAAAAAGGGGAAGAGACAGAGGAAGAGCTGGAGAGAGAGGGAGGGAGGAGAGAGGGGAGAGAGAGAGGAAGAGAGAGAGTGAGAGATGGGGGACACAAGGACGGGAGAGAGAGAGAGAGGAAGGAGACTCTCTGGTGTCTAAGAGCACTAATCCCATTGGGCCAGGGCCACCACCATGACTTCACCTGATTATATTCTTCTCCCAAAGGCTCCATCTCTCAGCTGGGGGCTAGGATTTCCTCACATGAATTCTTGGGACACAAATGCTTTATCTATAACACCAGGGAGCAGCTTTGGACACCAGTCTTTTCCTGCTCTCTGAACCTTTTCCAATGTGCATGGCTGGTTTAATGGGTGTCATCCTATCCACAGCTCCCAATTC
>NW_006955334.1:0-7764 GCF_000164805.1 Carlito syrichta
AACTGCAATTATGGCTTGAAATGTTTTAATTACTTTAAAGACCATAGCTTTAAAAGAGGCCAAAATAAATTTGCTTAACTTCCTAGGATATCAGGGGCTGAGAATATCTAAAAAAAATTACAATTTATAGAAAAACAAGTTAAATACCTAGGGTATCAGAGTAGTGAAGGCGAGGGACCAGTCAAACCAGAAAAAAAAAAAAAAAACTGGAATAATTGACTACTCATTAGCAAAAGCAAAGAGGGAACTCAGAATGTTTTAGGCCTGATAAGTTATTACAGATTATGAACTGAATCTTATGCTCTAAAGACCAAAAATTTATACCTTTAGCTGTTAAAGGGAGAGACCATTCCTCTCCAATGGACTGCTGAAGAAGTATAAATTCTAGGCCTGAAACAAGCTTTAATCACAGTTCTTGTTTTAGAACTTCCATCTTTAGAAAAGCCTTTTCACTTTTATGTAACTGTGTATCATGGTGTGATTACTCAAAACTGAGTAAAACAAAGAACCCAGTTGCTTTTAAGTTCATTTATTAGATCCTGTGTCTAGGTACTAGTCTGCTTTACCAATGGGAGAACATTGAAAATTGACTTTCAGAGGAACACTCATGGTCAGTACCCTCCCATCAAGTCCAGACTATCCTAAATCTAAGATAAAGGCATTGGCTGATGGATTACCAGATTGTAAAATATAAGACAATATTATTGGAAAAGAATAATTTGATACTAACTACAGATTCCTGCCTCAACCCCTAGGATTTCTTAAGCCCATGAGAGATAAGGAATTAAGAGGAATTATGTCATAATTGTCTGGATATTGTTGAATACCAAACAAAAGTCAGACCAGACATGATGAAAGTGCCACTGCATGGGAATTAAACTACTAATAGACGTCTCCTTTAGAATAATTTCAGGCAAAAAATGGCTGTGTTATTATTGATAAAAATCAGTCACACAAACTTGTGAATTACTCACCTTTAATCAGGCTCTGAAATTACTTGCAAAAAGGGCACCATATATACAGATTTTAAGTATGTCTTTAGAGTAGTCCATAACTTTGGGGAAATCTGGGCAGAAAGAGTTCTCATAAATAGCAAAGGAAGAAAACTGGGACCATGGAGAATTGGTTAAAGAAGTTCTAGAAAATGTATTGCTCTCTGCTGAAATTACAAGTACACATATCAATAGCCATAAGAAAGGGGGCTTCTTTCAGGGAACTGTCAACAGACTTGCTGATGAAGTGGTTAAAAATGTCACCATAGGAAGTGAAACTAAACTCGTGAAACTTCCCCAACATACACGTGAAACCACAATTTAGTGAAAAAGACATAAAGGAAATAGAAAAATTAGAGCTTCCCCCTGCCCCCTCCCCAAAAAGGAAGATTGTTTCTCTCACATAAGAGAGAGATAGTAAACAAATTGTGAGGGAACTAATGACCATATTACATAAGGAGAGTTATTAGGGATCTCAGGCAATGTGCAATGCACTTCTAAAAACGTATGAGTGTGTAGATACATAAGGTCTGTAAAGAACGGATAGTCTGTCAAAAAATAGATTAAAAGGTTGTTAGGAAATCTACAGAAGGTTTAAGATCTTCAGAACTAAGGTCATTCCTGAATATCCAAATTGACTTCTGAAATGCCAAAGGTTACAAAGTTCAAATATCTACCAGCAACCATTGACCATCAAACTTAATAGGCGAAGGTTTACCCTTAAACAACTGCAACAGTGGAGTTAGTAATAAAGCTGTTTTTGGAACAGGTGATTCCTAGGTTTGGTCTAATAAAAAACATTAATTCAGATAATGGAAGTCACTTTACATTAAAGGTGTTACAAGGGATAATAGGGGTACTCCAGGTGCACTGGGACATTCAAATACCTTGGCATTCATTGTTCTCAGAAAAAAATGGAAAGAATGAATCAAACTCCTAAAAAACTTAACCAAACTAATGATAGAAAGTAAGTTGCCCTGAAGGGGCAACAGGTAGTCCTGTTTCACCTTGGCTGGGACAAAGATTACACTGGAATGTATTTCATGATGTCTGTATCCAAAAACAAGGCTGCCCGGGAAATGAGGCTTGTAAGAGCCTGTCCCTGCTTTCCCCTGTATTACAGAGGTCAGGTCCTTGGGCCGTCTTGTTTTTATGCATGAGGATAGTGAGCAATTCCTCTTGTCTCTCCAGGTAGGGAAAAGACTTTAGGGAACATGTAGGTGACCTCATAACCTGCACCCACATCCAAAATGTCTCTGGCAACTTCTCTAACTTGCATATACCCTAAATGGGTGCCCATCACAAAGGAGAGCCAGTGATTGAGACACATATCACAGAATAGGACCTATCACTGAGATACCCAACAGAGGGGGTACAGTCACAAGGGGACCCATTAGGATGGGTTCAGTCAATGAACCACTGATTTAAAAAGAGGGTCAAAGAATAAGGCAGCCATCAAAGAGGAGGAAAATCAGTTTTGTATCCATTGCAGAGGAGAATCACTTGGGCATCCATAATAGAGAAGGTCAAGTAACTGTTGTACCCATAAATGAGGAAATCCAGTTACTGGGGCACACAACAGAGAGGAGTACCAGAAAATTGGGCATGAGTAAAAGAAGAAAGCCAGTCACTGGGACATCCATTTTAGAGGAGGTGAAGTCACTGGGACAAGCGTCACAAAGAAGAGCCAGTCACTGGGATACACCACAGAAGAAAACCAGACACTGGAGCACCAATTACAGAGGAAGTCTAGTCACTATGGCATTCATTATGGATGAGGACCAGTCACTGTTACACCAATCACAGGAGAGAACCAGTAGCTTGGGCACCAATCACAGAGGAAGGCAGTCATTTGGGAACCCATCAAAAAAGAGTGCTTTTCATTGGGCACATATTTTAAAGTCGGGTCAGTCACGTGGCATACATCACAGAAGAAGGTCACTCACTGGGGCAACCATCAGATAGGTGAGCCAGTCACTGACACACCCATAAGAGAGAAGCACAAGTCACTGACACACGCTTCAGTCAGAAGGGTCAGTAACTGTGGCATCCAATAGGAGAACTCAGTAATTGGAGCTCTTATCACAGAAAATGATCAGTGACTGGGGGCAGCCATCACAGAGAAAGCAAAGTCAACGTGGTATCCATCACAGAGCAGAGCTAGTCACTAAGGAACTCATCACAGTTTAGGACCAGTTACTGTGGCACCAATTAGGAGAAAACTCAGTCACTGAGGCACCCATTTTAGAGAAGGGCTATCACATAAGCACTCATCACAGAGACACCCAACACAGAGGATGGTTAATAACTAAGGCAACCATCTCATAGAAAATCCAGACACCAGGGTATCCATTTGATGCAGAACCAATCATTGGTGAACTAATCACAGAGGAGGTCTAGTCACTGGGGTCCCCTTATCAGAGGTGGCCTGGTAACTGGGGTACCCTTGACAGATGAGGGCTAGTCACTGGGGTAATAATGAGAGAGCAATATCAGACAATGTACACCCATAATAGAGGTCAAGTAGTCACTGAAGCACATATTAGAGAAGAGCAGTCTCTGGGGCACCCATTTCAGAGGAGGACCAAGCACTGGGGCACACATCATGGAGGAGGAACAGTTGCTCAGGCACCCATCACAGAGGAGGGATTGTCGCTGAGCACCCATACCTGAAGGGGGCCATTAACAGGAAATCTCATCACAGAGATGCCTACAAAAGGAGGGCTAGAAACTGTGACACCAATAAGCGTCAGGGACTAGTTACTGGGAACCCACAGAGAGGATGGCTAGTCACTGAGGGACCAATAGCAGAGGAAGACCAGTCACTGAGGCACCCATTATAGTGGAGGGATGTTCAATGAGATAACCACCAATGAGGAGGGCCTGTTACTTGGACATCCATCACAGAAAAGGACCCATCATTGAGACACCCATCACAAAGTAGGTAGTGCATCCAATGTGGAGCTGGCTAAATTACAAGGAGAAAGCACAGTCACAGAAGAGGACTAGTCATTAGGGCACTCAACATAAAAAGGGACATTCACTGTGGCACGTCACTGAGAAGTCACATTCACTGATGCACTCCTAATAGAGCTAGTCACTGAGGTACCTATTAAATAGCAGACCCAATCACTGGGGTGGCAATCAGTGAGAAAAGCTAGTCAAAGGGGCACCCATCTTTGAGAAAAATTATTCTCTGGAGCATTTTAAATAAAAAAGACCCAGTCCCTGAGGCACCCTTAACAGAGGAACACCATTCACTGGGGTACACGTTAGAGAAGCTGAATCTCTGAGTCATCTAATACACAGAATAGCCAGTCACGGGAACACTCATTGTAGACAAGAGCCACTCACTAGAGCACATAATATAGAGGAGATCCAGTTACTAGAACACCCATCACAGAATAAGGTTAGACACTAGGTCACACAATTTGAATGAAGGCCATTAACTGGAGCACTCATCACTGAGAAGGCTCAGTCAATGGATCATCAATTATGAAAGTGGCCTAGTTATGAGGAAGCCCATGACAGAAGACGTTTAGTCACTTGCAACCATCACAGAGAATGAGCTTAATTGAGACACCATTTACAGAGACGTCTCATTTACTGGGTACCCATTATGGAGGAAACCTAGTCACTTTGATACCAATCAGAGAGAAAGACTAGTCACTGGGGCATCCATAATATATGAAGGCTGATTACAGTTGAACCAATCACAGGGAAGGCCCAGTCACTGAGGTCCACATTATTGGAACAACACAACCACTGGTGCACCTATCAAAAGGGAGGACCAGTAAATATGGTACACATTATTGAAGGGGCCCAGCAAGTGGGACACCCATCACAGAAGAGTGCTAATCACTGAGGAAATAATTACCGAATAGGGCCAATCACTGGGTACCAATGACAGCAGGCACAGTCATAGGTGCACCAGTCACAGAAAAGGGCATGTCAATGGTTCACCCATTTTGGAGGAGGGCTACTCGCTGGTAGCCCATCACCAAATTGAGCTAGTAATTGTGGCACCAGTTATCGATGAGGGCTTGTCACTTAGACAAAAATCACAGAGAAGTACCAGTCACTAAGGCACCTATCACAAATGTTGGCCAGTCACTAGAGCACCACCACAGAAAAGGGGCAGTCACTGGAGCATGCAACATACACCAGGTCCAGTCACTGTGCCACTCATCACAAAGGAAGGTCAATCACAAAGACAGGCATAACAGAAGAGTCCTAATCACTGATATAACCATCATAGATAAGGGTTTTCAAAGTTGCAACCATCACAAAGGATTCCAGCAAATATGGCTTAGTCTTGGAGGAGGACCAGTCACTGGGACACCCATCACAGAGGAGGGTCAGTCACTGAAGTTTCCATAACACAGGAGGACCGGTCACAGGAACACCCATCATAAGGGAATGTTAGTCAATGGGACAACCATTATGAAGGAGGCCAGTCATTGGAGCACCAATCACAGAGGAGGTCTGTCACTGGGACACCCTCACAGTGGAAGGTCAATCACTGAGTCAACCAAGACAGAGGAGACCAGTCACTGGGGTACCCCTTGCTAATGAGGGTCAGGAACTGGTGCATGGATTACATAGCAGAGACAGTCACTGGAAAATTATCAAATCGGATGGCGAGGCAATAACTCACGCAATTCAGAGGATAAATTGTCACAGAGGCACCCATCAAAGAGGAGAGTCATTCACTGGGGCATTGGTTACTGAGGAGGCACAGTAACTGGGGCTGTCATTTTAGGGAAGGTCTAATCAGTAGGGCTCCAATCACAAAAGACAGACAGTCACTGTGGCACCCATCACTGAGGAGGCTCAGTAACTGGGGCCGCTATCACAGCGGAGGACCATTTTACTGAGGCATCCATCACTGAAAAAGTTTAATCACCATGGCACACATCACAGAAGAGATCCAGTCATTGGAACACCAATTACAGAGGAGAGCCAGTCACTGGATCACTCATCACAGAGAAGAACAATCACTGGGTAACTCATCACAGTGAAGGGCCAGTCACTGGGACATGTATTATGCCTAACACTGGAGTACCCATCACAGAGGACAACTGATCACTTGGACACAGATTACAAAGGTCAGCCAGTAAAGAAGGCACTCATCAAAGAGGAGACATAGTCAATGAGGCACCCATCTCCTAGGTCAGCATCTCAATGTGGCACTGAACAAAAAGAATGCCCAATCACTGGGATGCAAATCACAAAGAGACCCAGTAAGTCGATAACACTTTAGAGAGGACAGTCATTCACTGGTACAACCATCACAGAGAAGGCCTAGTCATGAGGCACCAAAAAGAAACGAGGCTTAGTAATTGTGACTCCCATCACACAGGAGGCAAAGTAATAGAAACATCTATCAGAACGCAGACCCTGTCACTGGAATAACCATCATACAGGAGTGTCTTTCACTGAGGAACCCATCAGAGAGAAAGACCATTCACTGAAGCACCCATGGCCAAGGAGAAAAACTCAATAGGGTACTCATCATGGAGAAAAGCCTGTCACTGGTGCTCCTATCATAGAAGAGGGTTAGTTTCTGGGACACCCATTATTGAAGATGACCAGTAACTGGGGCATCAGTCACAGAAGACGCTCAGTCACAGGTGCACTTATGGAGGAGATCTCGCCATTGTGACACACATTAGAGAAGACCTGGTCACCGGGACTCCCATTATAAAGAAGACCCAGTCCCTGGGAATCCAATTGTAGAGGAGGGCCAGTCATTGGGCATCCATTATGGAGGAAGATGGTCACTAGGATACCCACTACAGAATAATGCTAATCAGATGTGAGCCCATCAAAGAAGAAAGCCGTCTCTGAGACACTCATCACAGAGTAGAACAAATCATGGGGAGACCCATCACAATGACAATTCAATGCAGCACCAATCACAGAGAAAAGTAGTCACTGGGAGGGACAACCATAACAATGGAGGGTCAATCTCTGGGGCAACAATTATATATGAAGTGCAATCTCTTCATATTCACAGAGGAGACATAGTTTACTGGAGCATACATTATGGAAGAGACTCAGTCATAGGGATATGCATCACAAAGGACAAACACTCCATGTGTTGGGAGCCGGCTGTGGAGATCCACCTGAGTGTTAGGGATTCAGGCGGGCTGTGGACCCTGAGGCCACCTGGTTGAGTTCAGGAGCTGAAAGCCCATTCCCTCCTCCCTTCTTTGTTGTTTGGCATGACCCACTAGCAGGGACTTTGATGATCTAAGCATGAAGTTCTGAGAATATGACAGGCATGACTGACTCCAGGGATTCATTGTTCCCATTTCTTACAGACTGCAGTTTTGGCTTTAAACTTAACACAGTTCAAACTCAGGTCACATTCGGGAGCTTTAATATGGTACAAGCTTCTTTATAAGATTTAAAATTATATTTGTAGAAATAGTATATACACTTAGAGAGCTGCTTCCAGCCTTAGATGGTATAGATGATTATCTAGAGTTACCAGAAATGGCCCAGCACGAACTTTGGACTGGGTCACATTCCTAAGGGCCCAGCATCCACTTTGGGCTGGGCTGCATTCTTTTAAACCAGTTCTTTATACAATTAGTGTATGTTTTTTCTACTAATTATAGAAGTTGAATTTATTTTATTCATAGAAAATATTGTAGAATAGGTCATGCTACGTCAGGGAATTATGTTAGTTCAAGCACGATCAAACATGATATTTTGAGGTTTATAAGAATACAGCTAACTTTAGAAATTTTATTGTTCCATTTTT
>NW_006955335.1:0-415 GCF_000164805.1 Carlito syrichta
ACACTAGCAATAGAACTCAATAACCTTACATACTTCCTCAAACTAAAGTATCCTACTCAAGCCCTCCTATTTTCTAATCTGCTAGGCTTTTTCCCAATCACAACTCACTGCCTATATCCTCTCATAAAAATATATGTTAGCCAAAACACAGCATCCTCACTTCTAGACCTCTTCTGATTAGTAAAATAATACCAAAAAACACAGCTATAACTCACATATATACATCCACAATTACCTCCAACCAATCAGGCATAATTAAATTATACTTTTTACCCTTTTTTATTACTATAATACTTGGGACACTTCTTATTCTCTAAAAACCCCGAGTAATCTCAATCACAATAAAAATAGTAATAAACAAAGACCAACCCGCAACCCCCATCAATCAACTACCATCACTATATAAAGATGCTAC
>NW_006955336.1:0-699 GCF_000164805.1 Carlito syrichta
TATTTATTATCCTTTTAATGTCTATAGGATCAGTAATAATAACCATTTTTTCATTTCTGATGAAAAGTTATATTTCCTATTTCTCTCCCTTTCTCTGCCTTCCTCTCTTTCTCTCTCTTCCTTGCTTTCTTTTTCTTTTCTTTTCTTTCTTTCTCTCTATCTGTCTCTCTCCCCTGGTTAACCTTGCTGTATATGTGTCCATTCTATTGATAATCAGTTTTTGGTTTCATCTATTTTTTTGTTTTCAATTTTATTCATTTCTTTGCTATATCTTATTGTTATTTATTTCTGCTTGTTTGAGGCATACATTGTTCTTATTTGTCTAGCTTCCTAAATTTACTGAATTCTTGATTTATTAATTTTAGATCACATTACCATTTTAATATATGCATTGAATGCTGTAATTTCACTCTAAGCACTTTCACTGTATTATCAAATTTTTCATACATATTAATTTTGACAAGTGTCTTATATTTATTTAATTTCAAATATGTTTAAATTTCTCTTGATATTTATTTTTAATCTGTGTGTTATTTAGACATTTAGAAATGTGTTTCTGAATTTCAAAATATTAGGGGATTTCCAGTTATTTTTCTGTTGTTGGCTTTCAGCTTGTTCCATTAAGGATATATATTATAGAGGAGAAGGGGAAAGATGGCAGCATAGTCAGTCAGACTGTGCAAGTCCCTGCGTGAGTGA
>NW_006955336.1:719-7386 GCF_000164805.1 Carlito syrichta
AGGTAATTTCATACTTTACTTTTTAATAATTTTAGGACTTCTGATGATATTGAATAAGACTGGTCAGAGACAATATCTCCACCTTGTTCTCAACATTAGAGAGAAAGTGTCTCACCATGAAATATGGGTTTAGCTGTACATTTTATAGATGTTCTTCATTAAGGTGAGAAAGTCCTCCTCTATTTCTAGTTTGCTAATAATTTTTTATTACATATTTTGGATTTTTTATGGTGCTATTTGGCATCAGTTGATATATCCATATGATTTATCTTCCTTAGCTTATGTGGCTGATTATTTTGATTGATTTTTCAAATGTTGAGCCAGACTTGCAAATCTGGAATAAATTCTGCTTGGTTGTGATGTATAATAATTAAAATATTGTTAAATTAAATTTAACACAATTTTGCTGAGAATTTTCACATCTATGTTTATTAAATATTTTAGCCTACAATTTTCTCTTTTTGTAATGTCTTTCTCTGCCTTGGTCATAGCAGTAATGATGAACTCATGGGTTAAATTTTACTTCCTGAAAAAGATTTTAGAGAAGTGGTGTTATTTCTTCTTTGAAATATTGCTAGAGTATACCAATGGAAGCATTATTAATTTATTTATTTAATAACTATAGTACTATTTTAGTTATCTATATTCCCCTGTTTGAGATTTGGTAGTTTGTGCATTTTATGCAATAGATCCATTTAATGCAACTTTTGAAATTGTGGGACACAGTGTTGCCAGCAGTATTTATTTATTATCCTTTTAATATCTATAGGATCAGTAATAATAACCATTTTTTTTCATTTCTGATGAAAAGTTATATTTCCTATTTCTCTCCCTTTCTCTGCCTTCCTCTCTTTCTCTCTCTTCCTTGCTTTCTTTTTCTTTTCTTTTCTTTCTTTCTCTCTATCGTCTCTCTCCCCTGGTTAACCTTGCTATATATGTGTCCATTCTATTGATAAAGAATCAGTTTTTGGTTTCATCTATTTTTTTGTTTTCAATTTTATTCATTTCTTTGCTATATCTTATTGTTATTTATTTCTGCTTGTTTTAGGCATACATTGTTCTTATTTGTCTAGCTTCCTAAATTTACTGAATTCTTGATTTATTAATTTTAGATCACATTACCATTTTCATATATACATTGAATGCTGTAATTTCACTCTAAGCACTTGCACTGTATTATCAAATTTTTAATACATATTAATTTTGACAAGTGTCTTATATTTATTTAATTTCAAATATGTTTAAATTTCTCTTGATATTTATTTTTAAACTGCGTGTTATTTAGACATTTAGAAATGTGTTTCTGAATTTCAAAATATTAGGGGATTTCCAGTTATTTTTCTGTTGTTGGCTTTCAGTTTGTTCCATTAAGGATATATATTGTAGAGGAGAAGGGGAAAGATGGCAGCATAGTCAGTCAGACTGTGCAAGTCCCTGCGTGAGTGAGTGTATGGCTGTATATGCATGTGTGTCTGTGTTTTAGAGGGCGTGTGAGTGGCTGACGGTGTGGGGGACTTGGGGCAAGTGGCCAGGGCTCTCCCAGTGAAATGGCTGGTGCTGCAGCCACTCTACTTGGACCCTACCACTTCTCAGAGCACAGAAAGTGAGTGTCATTTTCAAAAATCAATAAAGCTTTCCCTGGGAAGAAGTTGCCGGAGTGATTGCCATTCCAACCACTGCAGTGCCAAGGTGGACATTAGGACTGAGGGCCATGGAGGGAGTGCAGTGAGGAAGTCAGAGACAGAGTCCTGAAAAAGAAGTGAAGAGAAGCCCTTCCAAACCTGGACTTGCTGCCTCCACCTCCAGCACCAGGCTAAGCTGCAAGGTCCTGTCACTGGGACCTGAGACCCAGTGGTACTGCTGAGAAAGAAGCTATCTTTCCTGACCTCATTTGTGGCAGGAGCATTAGTCAGTAGAGAAACTGAACATCCACTCTAAAGTCTGGGCAGAGAAGTGATCACTTCATAACAGCAAAACCTGCATCTTAAGACCAGGGGGTGATTTCTGCATTGCTTTGGGGTTGTTCTCCATGAATTCAGAGAACATCACCCTCAATGCACAAGCCCTGGTAGATAATAGTGGATGTAGAGTCCCAGAAAATCCACCTCCAGTCCTGAGCCAACTGCTGAGTGATAGAGGCATACAGTGAATCTGACCATGAAGGAGACTGGAAAGTGCCTAGCTGACTCCCCACCTCCCCTTGCAATGAGAAAAATAGATCAGGAGACCCAGGTAGAGGTCAGAGGCCCCATTCCCCCACCTCTAACAGTATGCTATGGGAGCTGCGACCACACTGGGAGAGTAAGGAAGAGGAAGAGAGCCAGGGAGACACTGAGTCATTACCCCCACCTCCACACTTCCCGGGGAGCATACACTGGCTTTCAATTGCAGGCAGCAGGGTTGAAGATTCTAATGTCTCAAGTTTCAACAGAGAAGAGGGAACGTGCAGTAACAGACCTGCAGTCTCAGACCCCACCACAAGTGGGAGCAGCCTCCCCAAAGAGATATACTAAAGCTAAGAAATCTCTACCAATGGATCTTTTTGAGTGTTGCTTTGTTGTTGTTGTTGTTTATTTTCTCTTTGTTTAAAATGGCTTTTTTTTCTTGTCTCATTTGTATGTTGCCTCCAAGAAACATACCTCATTACAAAGGACACTCAGAGATTCAAAGTTAGAAGATGGTAAACAAAATTTCAACTAAACAGATTACAAAAGAAGATAGGAGTCATGATCTTAATATCAGACAAAACAACTTTTAAGCTACCAAAAATTTAAAAAGATATGAAAGGACACTACATAATGATAAAAGGTATAATCCATCAACAAGAAATATTCATCCTAAATATATGCACTCAACACAGGAGCACCAGCTTGTATAAAGGAGCAACTAAATAAAAAAGATATTGACTCTAACACTATCATTGCTGGGGACTTAAGCACCCCACTAAAAACCCTAGAGAGATCTCCAAGGCAAAAAAAATCAACACAGAGATCCAGAATCTCAACTTGATACTTCACCAAATGGAATTAATAGATACCTACACAACCTCCACGCAAGAAACACAGAATATACATTTTACTCATCACCACATGGAATGTATTACAAGATCAACCACATCTTTGGCCATAAACCAAGCATAAACAAATTTCATAATGTTGAAATACTGCCATGCATCTTCTTAGACCACAGTGGAATAAAAGTAAACATTACCATTACAAAATTCCCCTCCAACCCACAAGTACATGGACACTACATCACATGATGTTGAACAACTCCTGGATAACACAGAAAGCAAAACAGAAATTAAATGATTCCAGGAAACAAGTGAAAATGAAGAAGCATCTTACCAAGACCTCTGGGATGCCATGAAAACCATTCTAAGAGGAGAATTTATATCTCTATGAACACACATCAAGAAAATAGAAAGAAAATAAATTGACAGCCTCACAAACCGCCTAAGGGAGTTGGAAAGGCAAGACCACCAAAACCCTAACTTCAGCTGAAAAATCCAGATCACAAAGTAAAAGCCCAAATATGGGACATAGAAGACAAAAACATCACAGAAAAAAAAAATCAATGAAACAAAAAGCTGGTTTTTTGAAAGGATAAACAAGAGTGATGGACCTCTAGGCAGAACGATTAAGAAAAAGAGAGAAAAACCTCAAATAAACACAATAGAAATGCAAAAGATCAAGTCACACCTGACCCCATAGAAATACAAAAAATTGTCAGAGATTACTATGAACACCTGTATGAAAACCTAAGTGAAATGGATGACTTTCTGACATCCCACAACCACCCAAGGTTGAAACAAGAAGAAATTGAGACACTAAATAGACTAATAACAATCCAGGAAATTGACTTTGTTATTAGAAAACTACCTACCAAAAAAAAAAAAAAGACCCTGGACCAGACAGCTTTCCAGCAGAATTCTACAAAACGTACAAGGAGGAGCTGATAACAATCCTATTGAAAGTATTCCAGCCAGTCAATAAAGATGGAATGTTCCCCAACTCTCATGGATTGGATGAATTGACATTGTTAAGATGTCCATTCTCCCAAAGGCAATCTACTCATTCAATGCAATACTCATTAAACTACCAGCATTATTCTTCTCAGACTGGGAAACAATAATACAGAAATTCATATGGAAATATAAATGACCAAAAATAACCAAAGCAACCCTTAGCAAAAGAAACAAAGTGGGAAGTGTCACACTTCCAGACTTTAAACTTTCTAATAAGTCTACAATAACAAAAAAAGCATGGCATTTATACAAGAATGAACACATATACCAATAGAGCAGGATAGAGATTCTGAAAGCAAAACCTCAATTTCTCATCTTTGACAAAGCCTTAACTACTACCACTGGGGAAAGGTCAACCTATTTAGTAAATGGTGCTGGGAAAAACAGGCTGACCACATGAAGAATAAAACAGAACTCCTACCTACCACCATGCACAAAAATCAAATCTAAATGGATCAAAGACCTAAAAATAATCCTCAAACCATAAGACTCTTGGAAAATGCAGGAGCCATCCCTATGGAAATTTGAACAGACAATCAATTCCTGATCAAAAGTCCAAATGCCCATGCTATAAGAGATAAGATAGACAAACGGGAATCTCATAAAACTGAAAAGTTTCTGCAAAGCAAAAGAAAGTGGGCAAACAGCCCATAGAATAAGAAAAGATACTGCCAACTGTATATGTGAAAAAGGCTTAACATCCACAATCTGCAAGGAACTCAAACATGTCAAAAGCAAAAAATAAAAATAAAAAAATAGCCCTATTAAAAGTGGGAAAAATATATGAATTGATCCTTGGAAAGAAGACATACAAGCAGCCAACAGATACATGAAAAAATTCTCAGCCTCACTAATCATCAAAGAAATTAAAATGAAAACCACACTGAGATACCACCTAACTCCAGTCTGGCTGGTCATCATCAATAACTCAGAAAACAACAGATGCTGGAGAGGATGCAGGGGAAAGGGAACACTTATACACTGTTGGTGAGAATGTAAACTAGTACAACCTCTGTGAAAAGCAGTATAATGGTTCCTAGAATATCTAAAATCAACCTTCCATATGACCTAGCAATCCCCCTTCTAAGAATATACAGAGGAACGCAAGTCATTCTATAAAGACACATGAACATGCATGTTTACTGCAAAACTATTCACAATAACAAAAACATGGAACCAACCACGCTGCCTATTGAAAGTGGACTGGACAAAAAAAAAAAAATCATATATATACACAATGAAATTTTATGCAGCCATAAAAAAGGACACAATTTTGGACTTCGCAGCAACTTGTATGGATTTAGAGTCTATAATACTCAGTGATCTATCACAGAAACAAATAGCTGAGTACCACATATTATCACTCATAAGTGGATCCCGAAAATTTATCTCAAGAAAGGGATTGGCAGTAGCTGGATACTGCCAGGGGTTGGGGGGACACATAGCATCAATAAGGGTATCTGTTCTCAAACCAGGCAAAGTGGGGACAAAAGGGAGGCCCAAACTTTACCTGTACGTTCTCCACACCTTTAAAATTTTTTTAAAGTATACATTGTATCATTTTCATTCTTTAAATTTATCAAGCTGAGTTTTATAGTTCATAACATAACCAGTTTTGGTGAGTCATCCATATGAGCTTGAGAAGAGTGTATATTTTACTGCTGTTATTCTATAAATATCTATTAGATCTAGTTGATTGATGATGCTGTTCAGTTTTAACTATATCTTTACTGTTTTTATGTCTGTTTGATCTATCAATTACTGAAAGAGAGATATTAAAGTCTCCAACAAAATAATTAATTTCTCTATTTCTTTTCTTTTTTTTTGAGTGGAGTCTCACTCTGTCGCCCAGACTGGAGTGCAGTGGCCGCTCCCGGCCACTGCAGCCTCGACCTGCTGGGCTCTGGTGATCCTTCCGCCTCAGCCTTCCAGTAGCTGAAACTACAGGCGTACGCTACCACGCCTGGCTAATTTTTTGATTTATTGTGGAGATGAAATCTCGCCAAGTTGCCCAGGCGAGTCTCGAACCCGCGGGCTCAGGCAATCCACTCACCTCAGCCTCCCAAAGCGCGGGATTACAGGCTGAGCCACGAAGCCCGGCTTTTCTATTTCTTTTTACAACTTTTTAAATCGTGTTTTGCTTCCCTGTTTTTAAGTGTATGCACACTTAAAATTGTTGTTCCTTCTTAGAGAATAGATCCATTATCAATATGTAGTACCCTTCTGTATTGCCAGTAATATTCTTTGTTCTGAAGTCTACTTTGTTGGAAATTAACATAGCTATTTTCTAGTTTTCTTTTATTGTTTTTTAGTATAATTATATTATTATTACTTGTAGTTTTTATGTTATGGTCATTTTTATGGTATACTTTGTATTCTTAACTTGTTCAATTCTTTACATTCAATATAGGTTTCTTGTAGACAATATACAGTTGAGACTGTTTTGCTTTTTATTTTTGCTTTATATATAATCCATCCTGAGAGTTTCTGTCTTTTCATTAATATATTTACACCATTTACATTTAAAGTAATATTGCTATAGTTAAAGATATAGTTGCAGTAATACACATCTCACCTATAACTGCTTTATATTTGTTGTATTTGTCTCTTGGTTTTTCCCCCTTTTTCTGCCTTCTCTGG
>NW_006955337.1:0-807 GCF_000164805.1 Carlito syrichta
TCACCTTGGACATAGTTCTGTATCCAAAGTTCTCTGAAATTCAGAGTTGAGTTCCTGGAGGATGAGAATTTGCTTTAGACACTGAAGTTGAGGCCAAGGCTTGTGTGGTGTCTCTTCTGTTATCAAGTGCTTGGCGAGATTGGAAAAATGTCTTGGTCTTTCTGAACCTCAGTTTCCACCTCAGGAAGATCAGGTTATTGTTCAAGTTTTCCAATGTCACTTTCTATTCAGTTCTCTCTGGGTCCATGGAGGATCTAGATGTGGGTTCCATGTTCCCTGTGACCGGTAGCTAAGAACTGACTCTGGTCTTTACTTTGTGTGTCTCCTGCAGGAGCCTGAACTGAATTCTCACCCTGAAATCCTAGCACGGAGGAAACAGATGGAAGAAAGGAAGTCAACAGGTTTGGAGGTGAGAATAACCCACAAAGCATTCTTGTGGAGGTGAAATCAGAGAAGATGGGAATAAAGAAAAATTAGGTCAAGAACCTCAAGGTAAACTGAGGTACGCCAGTCATCATTCAAGCCCTCAAAAAGCAGCCTTTTGTGGGCATCATGTAGATTCCTGCGCTTCTCTTGCCAAAAATTAGTTCTGGGTTTTCCCAACTGAGCTGCAACACTTCAGAGATCCACACTGTCCTACCTGCCCCATCTTCCTGCACAGAGCCCTCTTACCTGAGCACTTCCTCTTGCCTGGGCTTTTGCTTCCTGAAACTTTAGCTACTTCCCCAGCTTGGACCCCAACCTATCTTTGTACTCTTTACACTCTGAGTAAAGACAGACACGCTTACCTTGGGGAAAGTGAACAAT
>NW_006955338.1:0-5710 GCF_000164805.1 Carlito syrichta
CACTCACACACACACACACACACACACACACAGTCAATCAGCACAAAATGATTGGAGAAGAAAAAGAGAAAGAATGGAGAGAAAAAAGAAAAAAATAGGAATTCAGATTGAATTCACATGTACATTCACACACATTAATCTAAAAAAAAGAGAAGAACAAAAGAGGGAAAACAAACCAACAACAACAAAAACACTGAAAGAGGAACACTCAGTCATTCACATACACACATAAAGAGAAAACAAAAAACAAAGGAAGAAATAGAAAAAAAAAGGGAGGGGATACAGAACAAACCCTCACATACACATTCTCGCACAAAGGAAAAGTATTAAAAAATTAGAAAAACTAACCAAAAAGGCAAAAAAACTTTGATAATTAAAAAAATATTTTTAAAATCTGCCCTCTTATGGCAGGTTCTGTAATTGTTCCTCTCATCTGCTTCTCTGCTATCTCCTGCAGAGCTTCTGTCTCAATTACTATCTCCCCAGTGTCCAGACCTGGGAAGGAGGGGCAGTGGGCATGGGTGGGGCACCAATCCTCTCCTTCCACTCTCATATGGTCAGTGGATCCCCTCCAGTGAGGAGATGTGGGATTATCTCTTCCCCAGGTACTGGGGGATGTTCCAGCCAGGCCTATCCTGCAATGGAGTCCCCCTATTGCAGCTGACCTCCAGCCTCCACCTGAGTTCATCCTTCTCAGTCATACCCCACCTGAGTCTGACATACAGAGGATTTCTGGGGAAGAGGGAGGTTGGATCAGCCCCAAACTCACCACTGATTTCTTTAGGGGTCTTCCTCATTCTTTTCTGGCTATATCCTTTGCTCCACAGCTGAATCAGGGTAGGGGGTGGAGAGCCTGAGATTCAACACTCATCCTGTCCCTCCAATGTTTATCCTTTCAGGATATTCCCTCTGGATCACAATCAGCCCTTGACTAGTTGATCCACCAGTCACAGAGATCGGGTCTATTGCTCTGTGGTGAGTAAGTCAGAGCACTTTCCTGTCCCATTTTTAAGATGGTGGCAGGGTGCCTCTTTTGTCTTCTCCAGTGGGGCTCTGCCTCTTGGCTTCCTCCACAGCCCTTGCTGCCAGTGTTCAACCAAGCACTGCAGTGGTGAGCCAGAGCCTGGAGCTGGCAGCCTCTCCCACTGTAGTGTTGAAGCAGAGCCTGGAGCTGGTTGTCTCTCCCTGCAACTTCTTCCCAGGAAGGCTTGTCAATTTTTTAAAAATGGTGCTCATCTTCTGAGATCCAGGAATTGCTAGGGACGAAGCAGAACAGCTGCTTCACCAGGAGAGCCCTGGCCACTTACTCACAAGTCCCCACTTTGTTAGTCTCTCCCAGCATCTTCTTCCCAGGAAGGGTTTTACTGATATTTAAAAAATGGTGCTCATGTTCCATGACCCAGGAATCACTAGTGTTCAAGCTGAGAAGCTGCAGCACCAGTCGCTTCACCAGGAGAGCTCTGGCTGCTTGCTCCTGAGCCCTCACTCAGTCAGCCACTTGCACACCCAATAACTCACCAACATGTAAACAAAATTTTCCATACACTCACTCACTCATGCTGGGACTCGTATAGTCTGACTGGTTCAGCTGCCATTTTTCCAATCTGCCTGCTAACTTTAAAAGAAACTAAAAACTCTGAATTCCTATGCATGTTTACCTTGATTCTTCATTGTGTCTAAAGATTCATCATTACTGGTCATTATGATGAGTTAGTATGCACTAAGTAATTTTCAGATTTAATTTAACAACTCAAACTATATGCTCTGTTTTGGGGTTTATATCCACTTGCATTGTTTTTTTGAGTTGGAGTCTCACTCTGCCACCAGACTGGAGTGTAGTGTCAGCTAACAGCCACTGCAACCTTGACCTGCTGGGCTCCAGCTATCCTTCCGTCTCAGCCTTCCAAGAAGCTGGAACTGCACGCGCGTGCTACCACACCCGGCTATTTTTTTATTTATTGTAGAGATGAAGTCTCGCCAAGTTGCCCAGTTGGGTCTTGAACCCACGGGCTCAGGCAATCCACTCGCCTCAGCCTCCCAAAATGCTGGGATTACAGGCTAAGCCACCAAGCCGTCATCCAATTGCATTTTTTATGGGAAAAGAATCTTTTCCCATAAAAAAATGCAGTTACTGTAGATCTACAAACATTTTAATGTAGCAGGTATAAGGTCAGATAAGTAAAATTAATTCAGTACTTATAAATAAATGACTTCCCCATCACCATTGGATACTAGCTCATTTCATGCAAGATAAAAATAAAGAGTCTTACTTAGTCTCTGTTCTTAGATTGTGATTTCTAGTATTGAGCCTAATATCATACCTAGTATTATAAATAATGTGTCTAAAATTGATTTTTTAGAAGTCTGCTGTAATTTAAAACATATCTCTCTCCCTATATATAATTTATATGTCATAAAATCCACCAACTTAAAGTGTATACATCATATGGTTTTAGTATATTCACAGAATTATGTAACACCACTGACACTGATCATTCTCCAGTCTTCAGCCCTTGGAAACCACTAATATATTTTTCAAAATGTATTTTCTGTCCCTACAGATTCACCTATTCTGGACAAGTCATATAAATGGAATCATATAATATGTGGTCTCTTGTAGTTGACTTCTTTCATTGAATTTAACCTATTCAAGGTTCATCCATGTTGTAACATGCATTAATGATTCATTCTTTTTGTTGTTATTGAGTAGTAGTCCACTGTATGGATAGACCAGTTTTGTGTATCCACTCATTTATTGATGAACATTTGAGTTGCTTCTATACTTTGGCTATTATGAGTTATAATACTCTTCTGAACAGTAGTGTACAAATTTTGTGTAGACAAACATAGGTTTCATTTCTCTTGGGAATGGTGAACTTGAGTGGAGTTGCTGGGTCCTGTGGTGATTCTAGGTGTAACATTTTGAAAAAGAGCCAAACTTTTTTCCATAGTGACTGTACCCATTTATATTCTTACCAACCTAGTATGAAGGCTCCAATTTCTCCACATCTTCAACAAGAGTTGTTATTGTCTGTCTTTTAAAATTGTAGTTCTTATAATGATGCAAAGTGGTATTTCATGGTGGTTTTGATTTGCACTACTTTAGTGCTCTACTTATTTCATAAATTAGGCTCTGTATAAACCTAGTAATAGGAGTAAGTTGAATATCAGATTCCAGTTTACTTAAGTCAATGCTGAACTTAAAAAATAATAAAAATTCTGAAAACTGACATATTTGCAGTATGTGTTTTATTCCCTTTTATCGTGCTGCAAACAGAGTTATTACAAGTAACCTACTAAAAATTTATATCTAATGCAAGTTGTTTGATTTTAACAATAGGTCATGCCAAGAAGACAATATTTTTGCCATTCTCTTTATTATTGCAAGTTTCGAATTTTGTTCCTACACAAAGGTACTAATGTGTTATTTATAAAATTGTATATTTATGTTCTCTTCTGGATTACTTTGTGCTGTTGATTTCATAGAAAATAACTTCTTTATGGTATTTTCATCAGAGCATTCCTTCAGATGGCTTTACAGTTTTCAAAAATCATCAAAGTTCAAATGCAGCTTAACTTTGGAGCCTCCTGAATATGTTTACTGCCCTAGATTCTAGACAGCTGTATCTCAAAAGAAGGTGCTGTGTGAGGCATAACCTACTGAGTCATTTTCAAAATACCGAGTACCAGGGAGCAGGTGTTCCGTATGGAATAAAACAAAGTTCCAAACTGGGTTAGTTAGTAATATGAGGTGCATAAACCATATTTCCAGACTTATAGTTCATTTTGTTTCTCTAGGTGATTTTCAAAAACTTTACAAGAATGCCCTATATCTTAAAGATGAACTTCACCTGGTCATCATAGACATCTCACTCCATATTTGTCAATCTCATCCTATTTCTGATGCATAAAGTCATGGTAGATTACTTATTCTTTGTTTTTAAGATAACCAAGATTCCATAACTATTTATTCCAGAAGATGCAATGTACTCATTTCATTAATTATGACTTTAAAATCTAGGACAGCTGGTCAAAAAAATTTGCAAAAGTGATATTCTTGACATCACTTTAGACACTAAAAGAAAAGGAAAGAAAAAGAAAGAGATGAAAACTAAAAAATATTATTTAAATATTGTGCTATATTATTTTAGCATCATGTCTGTCACTTGAGAAAGCCTAAAGATCATGTATTTATGTGAGCTTATGCAGCATGAATGTCATTATCCATAATAGTTACCATTTATTAATCTTTTCTGTGCAATAAGTATTGTATAAATATGTTACATGTATAAACATTTTAATTATTTAAACAATTGTTAGATTAAAATATATGATCCCAGTGGGGTCTCCAAAATGTTAGGTCAGATCCACTGGGGTGGGGTTATGTGATTCAGTGTCGCATGAAAGATGCAAAGAATTGAGAGAGAGAGAGAGAGAGAGAGAGAGAGAGGTGAATTCACCTCTCTAAGGTAGGGGAGAGGGCCAAAGCCAGGAAATATGACAACTGTGGTTCAAGGAGACACAGTTAGACCATAACTAAGCAAAGCAATGGCTAGAAAGCAAATGAGAATGAGAGAGAGAGAGAAACCTCCTCAAGGTAGGAGAGAGGGCCAAAATTTAGGAAAGCATGTCCTGACCATAGCACCATTAGCACATGGCTTGACCTGTACTTAATGAAACAAAGGTCCTTGGCTACTTGATTGAGGTTGAATGCTTCTAAACATTCCTTTTTGATGGGGGTGAGTCATTAAGGTGGCTGTATGGTGGTCTGCTCCATATTATCACAAAGGGTCAAGTAAGCACAGGTACTGATATCAGGTGATGGTTAGCAGGCAGCTGGGTGGGTTAATCACAAATTGCTGCTATGGTGATGAGGGTGATGAGGTCTGTCCATATCTAGAAGATCACAATGGACTGATTAGATTAACTTGGGTCTTATGTGTGGAGCCAAACACTTGAAATAGAAAAGTTAATTAGTACAAAACAAGCTGGGGAGGAGATTGTAAAACAATTACCAATAACTATCTCTGAGAAACCAGTTCTTTCCTTGGCTAGTGGTTAGAGGGTAAATTAAAGTGAACTGCTAGAAATACATGACAAATAGGTTGTGTTAAAATGACTGTTCATTAGCTATATTAACTCCATGCTGTGTCCTTTCAGCAATTTTATGAGATAGTACTATTAGAATCTGTACATTTTATAGACAAAGAATTTTAACTAAAGATTTTCACAATATCAAACAGGAAGGGATAGAGTCAGCACCAAAGCCTAGGCAATCAGGTTTCAGAGCCCATTCTAAATACCATATATTAGTGCCTCTACATATGGCTAAAACATTGATTCTAAATGTTCCATTTAAAAGGAGTAACTGAATATAAGTATTTACCTTTTGCCTCTTTCAAAATTCCAATGAAAATACAGTGAAGTGGACACAGAAGTAACAATACTGAGAAAAAAATCTCAAAAGAGCAGTGATATTATCAATAAAGTACAAGGACAATGTAGAAATACTTTTGCAACACACAAGAATTAAGAAACTTTAACACCATGCTCCTTTCTTTACAAAAATACTTGAGAATACACTTCAGAAAAAAATGAAAAAAAATTCAAAGTAACTACTTTGCTTTTCTGTATGTATTTTGTAAAAAAATAAGTTTGGGTAATACTGTAAAAACAAGTAGATCAGGAGGATTTAACATTAACATTGGCA
>NW_006955339.1:0-922 GCF_000164805.1 Carlito syrichta
TCCCAAAACATGAGAAGAGCTCGAAGCCTTGATTCTTGTTTATACTGCAGCAAGACACCCTGAGAATTTTTTGAAGTGTGTACTAGTGTATGACAGATCCCTTATTCTTCTTTACTGAGGGGCCGTGTAATGTCCTGTATATGAGGACTCCTTTTCCGCAGAACCCTGTTTGGAAACCCTGATTCTTATTTTGCCATTAGCAAGATGTCATGTATATATTGTGATGGAGGAACCGAGTAGAACAGGTTTCTTATTTCTCCTTAGCTAGAGATCGTGTAGATTCTGCATATGAGGACTGCTATTACCTATGTTCCAGCTTATAAACCCTGATTGTTGTTTACCCCACAACAGAGGGCCTGTTGATTTTAAGGACTGAGGACTGCTATAACCCCGATTCTTTTTCTTCCTTGCCAAGGGGCTGTGTATTTTCCAGTATATTAGGATTCTCATTAGATACATCCTGCTTCGAAACTCTGATTCTTTTTAGAACTTTCCCAGATGCTCTGTAGATTTTTGGGATTGATGTCTCGTGTAACCCAGATTCCTTATTCTTTCTTATCAAAAGGTCATGTAGTTGCCTGTAAATAAGGACTCCATTTTCCAGATTAATGCTCGAAAACACCATGATTCGTGTTTAGCCCATAGCAATATGACCTTAAGCTTCTTTGGGATTCTTACTTAGCAATAGGCAGGGAAGTTTCCTGTATGTGAGGACTCCCATTACCCAGATTCTTACTTCACAAATCTGATTCGTGGTTACCACTTAGGAAGACGGCCTGTAGTTTTGGACTGAGGACTCATAAAAGGAAGATTCCTTATATTTCCTTACCAATATGACGTGTAGTTTCTGTATATGACGACCTGCATTACCCAGCTTCCTGCTTCACTCTGCAGAATGCCGAGACAGTTCCTGGTGACTGAA
>NW_006955340.1:0-927 GCF_000164805.1 Carlito syrichta
ATGTAAACAACTTAAAGTTAAATACATGGGCATTTACTAATGACTCAGAAGATTCAGTCATCTATATTGAACGAACAATTTTAAATCAGTTTTTCTTGTTTTGAAAAAAATCATATAAATAAAGAGTATTCTGGTCTTGACTAGGTTTATAGTCTTGTAACCGCATGCTAAACACTGATATTTTAAAATATCTAGCACAGGCTGTGCACGGTGGCTCAAGCCTGTAATCTCAACACTTTGGGAGGCCGAGGTCAGAGGATTGACTGAGCTCAGGGGTTCTAGATCAACCTGGGCAACTCGGTGAGAACTCATCTCTACAATAAATAAATAAAAAAATAATAAGCCGGGTGTGGTGGTGTGTACCTGTAGTTCCAGCTAATTGGAAGACTGAGGTGGAAGGATTGCCTGAACCCAGCATGCCACTGTACTCCAGCCTGGGCAACAGAGTGAGACTCTGACTCATAAATAAATAAATAAATAAATAAATAAATAAAAAAAAACAAAAATAAAATAACTAGCACAAGCAAATGTAAAACTTATTTAATGAGTTGTCCCGGATAAAAATGTATGCTAACAATTCCAAAGACACTTTTACTTTATCAATAATTTTAAAGCTATATTCATTTACCAAAGATTGTTAAAGTTATGTGAACTTGGAAAGCCTTTAGATCTATTTATTTAATTTATGAGTGTTCATTTACTTATAAACCCATTTGGCAGCATGCTAGACACAACATACAACATATATATAAACACATTTAAACTTACATACATACACATAAACAAAGATTTAATAGCTTTTTCTTTTGAATTTTGACAAGAAAACACCAATCAACTCACCATTTTTACAAAAAGATACTTGAATCCAAAGTGTATCTTCTGGCAAAATTTGGAACCCTGTTTGCATGACTAAACTTTGCATGTCCC
>NW_006955341.1:0-721 GCF_000164805.1 Carlito syrichta
CAATTCAGGGTTAGATATACAAATGTTCATTACACAGGTACCCTTGTTGATGAGGTGTACTCCCTCTCCCCTGGCAGTTTCCTACTATTGCCCATTCCTTTCTTATTCCCACACTCTTTTAAAAGTGTCTCCGGCAAGGCGGTCCTCTCCCACTAAGACTCAGTTAAGTTTTCTAAATTAATCATGTACCTGACAGCAGGATTAGCGATTTTCTTAATTTCCACTGTAATTGCACTGGAAGAGCAGTCACCCCTGCCCTCTCTGGAAGGAGGCATGGGCTCCATCAGTGAGCTCGGGTCTGAGGAGTCTGTAATGAAATTCCCTCTCTGGTCTGTGGACTTGTGGGAACACCCTCTGCTCACATGGGGTGTCAAGTGAGTACTTGCCCAAGCCTTGCTGTACAATTAGCTCTTCTCTTCGAGACTCCTCAAGCACTGGTCATGAGTGTCCAGGCAGTGGGGTTTCTGTCCCATTTCACAGACAGGGCATGAGAAGGGAGGAGGCAGTCTTTAGACATCTTGGTGCTCCACCTTCCTTGCTATCAGAACAAGGCCTGTACTCAGTGAGAGACAGAGAAGCTCTTGGGCTCAGCACCACTGTCTGAGATGACTTCTTCCTGGTGGGAGGAGAGAATTCTGTGCTCATGGTGGTCTCCATGGGCCAGACTGATGGTTTTTAGTCCTGAACTGGGCAGTGACCCCTGTTCTCAAGGGAATAACTG
>NW_006955342.1:0-5242 GCF_000164805.1 Carlito syrichta
CCTAGCTGCCTAGCTCCCCAGCTGACTTAACTAGCTGAAATAACTAGCGAGCCAGATGGGTGCACATCCATTGTAATAAGCTTTTTAACTAGATAGTCAGCTGGTGAGACAACTGATTTTATGAGCTGACTTAACAAGCTAGCCAGCTAATTAACCAGCTGACTAAACTAGTTGGCCAGCTGTCTAGCCAGGTGACTTTATTGCCTACCTAACTAGCTAGCCAGTAGCCTAGCCAGCTGACTTAACTAGCTGACTTAACGAAGTAGCTAGCTGGCTATCCAGCAGACTTACCTAGCTAGCTACCTAGCTAAACAGCTATATAGCCAGCTGACTTGACTAGCTGACATAACTAGATAGACTGATGGCTAGCAAGCTGACTTAACTAGCTACCTACCTACATTTCCCACTGACTTGCCAGCTGATTTAACTACCTCACTACCTAACTAAACAGCTAGCCAGTGAACTGACTTAAATAGGTGATTTAACTTACTAGCCAGCTAGCTAGCCAGCTGACTTAACTAACTAGCTATCCTGCTAGGCAGCTGGTTTGCCAGCTGATTTAACTAACTGACTTAACTAGCTAGCCAGTTGACTTAACTAGCTGACTAAACTAGCTAGCCAGCTGGCTGGCCAGCTGAATTAACTAGCTGACTTAACCAGCTAGCCAGCTGGTTAACCAGCTGACTTAAATAGCTAGCTACCTACCTAGCTATCTAGCTAGCCAGCTGAATAAACTAGTTGACTTAACTAGCAGCATAACTGCCATAACTAGCTTACTTATATAGCTAGATTCCTAGCTGGCCAGCTGACATAACCTAAAATAACTACCTAGACAGATGGTTAGCCAACTGAATTAACTAGCGTTTTAACTAGCTAACCAGATGGATAGCCAACTGACTTAGTGTACTGACTTTACTAGCTATTCTGCTGGTTGCCAGGTGACTTAAATATCTGACAACTTGCTAGCCTGATGGTTTGCAGCTGACTTAACTAGCTGACTTAATGTGCTAGACAGCTGGTGTCCAGTTGACTTAAATAGCTGACTTAACCAGCTAGTCAGCTGGCTAACCAGCTGGCTTAACTAGCTGGCTATCTCTCTAGCTAGCTGGCTAGCCAGCTGACTTAACTAGCTGACTTAAGGTAGCAAGCTGGCTAACCACCTCACTTAGCTTGCTAGCTATCAATGTAGCCAGCAGGCTACCCAGCTGACTTAACTAGCTGACTTGAACAACTATCCTGCTGTCTAGCAAGCTGATTTACCTAGCTAGCTACCTACCTAAACAGCTGAATAAACTAGCTGACTTAACTAGCTAGCCATTTGTTTAGTCAGCTGACAACTCGCTGACAACACTCGCTAGCCAGGTAGCTATCTAGCTGACTTAACTAGCTAGCTACCTACCTAGCCAGTTGTCTAGCAAGCTATCTTAACTAGCTGAAGTAACCAGCTATCCAGCTGGCAAACCAACTGACATAACTAGCTCACTATCTAGCTAGCCAGCTGGCTAGCCAGCTGACTTAAGTAGCTGACTTTATTAGTAGCTACCTGGCTAGCCAGCTGACTTAAATAGTTAGCTAACTAGCTAGCTACCGAGTTAGCCAGCTGACTTAAATAGTTAGCTAACTAGCTAGCTACCTAGCTAACAAGCTGACTGCCTTGCTAGCTAGCTGACTTAACCAGCCAGATAACTAGATAGCTTAATCGTTATCCAACTTACTTGCTAGGTGACTTAATAATCTGACTTATATCATTAGCTAATGAGCTGGCTAGCTGACTAAACAAGCTGACTTAACTTGTTCACTATCTAGCTATCTAACTGACCTTCCAGCTGACTTAACTCATTAGCTAACTAGCTAGCTAGCCTAATCAAGTGGGTGACTCAACCATTTCCTAACTAGCTAGCTCGCTGACTCAACCCGCTGAAATAACCCATTAGTTAACTAGCTAACAACCTGACTCAACCTGCTGAGTTTACACTTTAGCTAACTAGCTAGCTAGCTGTGTTAACCAGCTGACTAAATAAGAAGCTGACTTAACTAGAAGACTTAGCTACCTGACTTAACTACTTAGCAGACTTCACTGGCTGACTTAACTCGTTAGCTAGCTGACTATCTACCTGAATTAAATAGCTAACTATTTAACTGGCTGAATACCAGCTGACTTAACTAGTTAGCTAACTAGTTAGGTAGAACATTAAGTATCTGAATTAAATAGTTAGCTAACTAGTGAGCTCTCTGACTTAGCTAGCTGACATAGTTAGCTAGTTTGCCAGCTGACTTAGCTTGCTGACTTAACTAGTTGGCAATCAGATAGCTAGCTGACTTAATGAGTTGGTTAATGAGTTATTTTACTGCTTTCACTAGTTGGTAAACGAGTTAAATAGCTGATTTAACTTGATGGTTAACGAGTTATCTAGTTGACTTAACTTGTAGGCTAATGAGTCGGCTGACTAGTTAACTGGTTTAACATATCGGCTGACTACTCGGCTGACTTGTTAGCTTGGTTAACAAACTGGCCGACTAGTCGACTGACTATTTAGCTGGGTTAACTATTTGAATGACGAGTTGTCCCCTAGTTAGCTTCGTTAAGTAGTTTGCTGGCTTGTTGCTGACCTAACTAGTCGGCTGTCTATTTGGCTGACTACTTAGATGACCTAACAAGTCTGCCGACTAATTAACTGACCTAACTTGTCGGCTGACAAGTTGGCACACTAGTTGGCCAATTGGTTAGCTTACTTAATTAATGGGCCAGCTAATAGGCCGACCGTTTAGCTGATTTAGCCAGTCGGCCTGAGAGTGAGCTGACAGGTGAGCTGACATAACTAGTCGGCTGGCGAGTGAGCTGACTGGTCAGCTGAATTAACTAGTCAACCAGCTAATGAGCCTATGCGTGCTCTGCCATAAGTAGTTGGCCGGCAAGTGAGCTGACCAGTGAGGTGACTTAACTAGTCAACTGGTGAGCAAACGACTAGTTAGCTGAACTTTTGGTCTTTGAGCGAGCAGAAAAGTTAGTTGACCTGATGGCTGTCAAGCAAGCCAACTAGATTCCTGACTGTTTTGCATGTTAGTGAGCCTACTGATTAGCTAACCTGATGGAAAACGAGGAAGCCCACTAGATAGCTGACCAGCTAGCTGAGTTGCAAGATGACTATTTAGCTAGCAACTAAACGATTTGCTAGCTGACTTAACTAGCTAGCTGACTAGCTAGCTGGCTATCTAGCTGTCATAACTAGCTAGCAAATAAGCTATCTAGCTGTCTAGCTAGCTGACTTAAATAGCTAGGTAACTGGCCAGTTAGCTGGCTAGCAGACTGAAATATCAAGCTGACTAGTTAGCTGACTTGCTAGCATACTTAACTAGCAAGCTGACTAGGAACTTTAGTAGTTAGCTGATTAACATGCTAGCTGAATATTTACTTTACTAGTCAGCTGACTTAACTACTAGCTGGCTAGCTACCTGTTTTAACTAGCTGACTAGCTAGTTGGCTGGCTAACTGGCTAGCCAGCTGAGTTAGCAAGCAAGCTACCTTGTTGGCTAGAAGGCTAGACAACTGGCTTAACTAGCTAGCAACCTGACTGACTACCTGCCTAGATGGCCTACTTTCTAGCCAGATGAACTGACTAGCTTGCTACATAGTTAGCCATCTGGTTATACAGTTGAATTTCTATGTGACTTATCTAGCTAGCCAGCTGTCTAGCCAGCTGACTTAAAGAGCAACCTACCTAGATAGCCATCGGGATAGTCATCTGATGTAACTTGGTCACTTAATATATAGCCAACTGGCTAGACAGCTGACATAAATAGCTAGCTACCTAGTTAGCATGCTGTCTCACCAGCTGACTTAATTAGCTGAATTAACAAGCTAGCCAGCTGGCTAGCCAGCTGACTTAATTTTCTAGCTACCTAGCTAGCCAGCAGGCTAGCCAACTGACTTAACTAGCTGACTTAAGGAAGTATCCAGCTGGATAGCCAGCACATTTAACTAGCTAGTTACCTAGCTACGCACCTTCATAGCCAGCTGACTAATCTAGCTGCCATAGCTAGACACCTGATGGCTAGCCAGCTGACTTAACTAGCTATCTACATATATAGCACACTGGCTTGCCAGGTGACTTAAGTACTTAACTACCTATCTAACCTGCATTTCAGCCAGCTAGTTGACTTAATTAGCAAATCAGCTGGCAGCACATCTGAACTAACTAGCTTTTTAACTAGCTAGGAAGTTGACTAGACACCTGACTTGACGTGCTGACTAAACTAGTTACTCAATTGGTTAGCCAGTTGACTAAACTAGCTGAATTATCTACTGTCCAGCTGGCTAGACAGCTGACTTAATTGCCTAGCTATCTAGCCTGCCAGCAGACATGCCAGCTGACTTAACTAGTTGACCTAAGTAGTCAGCTGGCTAGCCAACACACTTAACTAGCTCTCTACATATCTAGACAGCTGAATAGTCAGCTGACTTAACTAGCTGACATAACTAGATAGCCTGATGGCTAGCCAGCTGACTTAACTAACTACCTACCTACATAGCCCACTGTCTTGTGAGCTGACTTAACAACCTAACTTCCTAGCTAATCTGCTGGCCAGCGAGCTGACATAACTAGGTGACTGAACTAGCTAGCCATCTGGTTGGTCAGCTGACTTAACTAGATAGATACCCTGATAGGCATCTGGTTAGCCAACTGACTTAACTAGCTAGTGAGTTTACTTAACTAGGTGATTTAACTAGCTAGCTACCTAGCTAGCCAGCTGACTTAAGTATCTGACTTAATTAGGTAGCTACCTAGCTACCAAGCTTGCTGGCCAGCTGACTTAGCTAGCTGACTCAACCAGCTAGCTAGATGGCTAGCTAGCTGATGTAACTACCTGACTAAACTAGATAGTCAGCTGGCTGGCCAGCTGAATAAATTAACTGACTTTACCTGCTAGCCAGCAGTGTAGTCAGATGACTTAACTAGCTAGCTACATTGCTATCCAGATGGGAAGCAAACTGAATTAAGTAGCTGACTTAAATAGCTAGCCAGCTGGATATGCAGCTGACTTAACTAGTTTGTTACCTAGCTGCACACCTTGGTAGCCAGCTGACTTAATTAGTTGGCTTAACCAGCTAGCCTCTTGGGTAGCCAGCTGACTCCACTAGTCGACTTAACTAGTTAACTAGCTGGCTAGCCATCTGACTTAATTAGACCTCTACCTAGCTAGCTGGCTAGCCAGTTAACTTATTGAGCTGGCTTATTAGCTA
>NW_006955343.1:0-778 GCF_000164805.1 Carlito syrichta
TCTCTTTCTTTTCTCCTTAGTTCTGTTATTCAGTGTCAGTGGGAGAGGCTTTCCATTTTGATGTTTGTTCAGTCCCCTATTATTCCCTGATCCAGTCTCTGGATTTGTTTTATTTGGAAACAGGACTGTTGGTGGGAAGCGTTGCTGTATCTTGTAGTGTTCAGAATTGAATAAGGTAGAGGATGGCGAGGTAGGATTCAGAAACTACTAACAAGTCACTGATGTTCACTGATTGTAGTATGGATTCCCTGAGACCTACTCCCTACCTCCACTTTATATGACAATGCAAGGTTACGTGTGTGTACCCCCTGAGTTCAAAATACAATAATAGGAATGAGGAGAACAGAGATAAGTAGAATGAAATAAGATGACAATTTTTTTTTAAAAAATGAAAATAGCACACAGAGCAATGAACGCAGAAACCAAAGCAAAAAACAATTTAACACACACATGCACACCCAAAACAAACTGGAATAACAGCAAAGCAAAACAAAACAAAAAACAGCAAAATACCAGGAAAACCAAGCATGTGCACACACACACACACACACACACACACACACACACACACACACACACACACACACACACACAGTCAATCAGCACAAAATGATTGGAGAAGAAAAAGAGAAAGAATGGAGAGAAAAAAGAAAAAAATAGGAATTCAGATTGAATTCACATGTACATTCACACACATTAATCTAAAAAAAGAGAAGAACAAAAGAGGGAAACAAACCAACAACAACAAAAACACTGAAAGAGGAACACTCAGTCATTC
>NW_006955344.1:0-4094 GCF_000164805.1 Carlito syrichta
TCAGGGACTAGTTACTGGGAACCCACAGAGAGGATGGCTAGTCACTGAGGGACCAATAGCAGAGGAAGACCAGTCACTGAGGCACCCATTATAGTGGAGGGACGTTCAATGAGATAACCACCAATGAGGAGGGCCTGTTACTTGGACATCCATCACAGAAAAGGACCCATCACTGAGACACCCATCACAAAGTAGGTGGTGCATCCAATGTGGAGCTGGCTAAATTACAAGGAGAAAGCACAGTCACAGAAGAGGACTAGTCATTAGGGCACTCAACATAAAAAGGGACATTCACTGTGGCACGTCACTGAGAAGTCACATTCACTGATGCACTCCTAATAGAGCTAGTCACTGAGGTACCTATTAAATAGCAGACCCAATCACTGGGGTGGCAATCAGTGAGAAAAGCTAGTCAAAGGGGCACCCATCTTTGAGAAAAATTATTCTCTGGAGCATTTTAAATAAAAAAGACCCAGTCCCTGAGGCACCCTTAACAGAGGAACACCATTCACTGGGGTACACGTTAGAGAAGCTGAATCTCTGAGTCATCTAATACACAGAATAGCCAGTCACGGGAACACTCATTGTAGACAAGAGCCACTCACTAGAGCACATAATATAGAGGAGATCCAGTTACTAGAACACCCATCACAGAATAAGGTTAGACACTAGGTCACACAATTTGAATGAAGGCCATTAACTGGAGCACTCATCACTGAGAAGGCTCAGTCAATGGATCATCAATTATGAAAGTGGCCTAGTTATGAGGAAGCCCATGACAGAAGACGTTTAGTCACTTGCAACCATCACAGAGAATGAGCTTAATTGAGACACCATTTACAGAGACGTCTCATTTACTGGGTACCCATTATGGAGGAAACCTAGTCACTTTGACACCAATCAGAGAGAAAGACTAGTCACTGGGGCATCCATAATATATGAAGGCTGATTACAGTTGAACCAATCACAGGGAAGGCCCAGTCACTGAGGTCCACATTATTGGAACAACACAACCACTGGTGCACCTATCAAAAGGGAGGACCAGTAAATATGGTACACATTATTGAAGGGGCCCAGCAAGTGGGACACCCATCACAGAAGAGTGCTAATCACTGAGGAAATAATTACCGAATAGGGCCAATCACTGGGTACCAATGACAGCAGGCACAGTCATAGGTGCACCAGTCACAGAAAAGGGCATGTCAATGGTTCACCCATTTTGGAGGAGGGCTACTCGCTGGTAGCCCATCACCAAATTGAGCTAGTAATTGTGGCACCAGTTATCGATGAGGGCTTGTCACTTAGACAAAAATCACAGAGAAGTACCAGTCACTAAGGCACCTATCACAAATGTTGGCCAGTCACTAGAGCACCACCACAGAAAAGGGGCAGTCACTGGAGCATGCAACATACACCAGGTCCAGTCACTGTGCCACTCATCACAAAGGAAGGTCAATCACAAAGACAGGCATAACAGAAGAGTCCTAATCACTGATATAACCATCATAGATAAGGGTTTTCAAAGTTGCAACCATCACAAAGGATTCCAGCAAATATGGCTTAGTCTTGGAGGAGGACCAGTCACTGGGACACCCATCACAGAGGAGGGTCAGTCACTGAAGTTTCCATAACACAGGAGGACCGGTCACAGGAACACCCATCATAAGGGAATGTTAGTCAATGGGACAACCATTATGAAGGAGGCCAGTCATTGGAGCACCAATCACAGAGGAGGTCTGTCACTGGGACACCCTCACAGTGGAAGGTCAATCACTGAGTCAACCAAGACAGAGGAGACCAGTCACTGGGGTACCCCTTGCTAATGAGGGTCAGGAACTGGTGCATGGATTACATAGCAGAGACAGTCACTGGAAAACTTATCAAATTGGATGGCGAGGCAATAACTCACACAATTCAGAGGATAAATTGTCACAGAGGCACCCATCAAAGAGGAGAGTCATTCACTGGGGCATTGGTTACAGAGGAGGCACAGTAACTGGGGCTGTCATTTTAGGGAAGGTCTAATCAGTAGGGCTCCAATCACAAATGACAGACAGTCACTGTGGCACCCATCACTGAGGAGGTTCAGTAACTGGGGCCGCTATCACAGCGGAGGACCATTTTACTGAGGCATCCATCACTGAAAAAATTTGATCACCATGGCACACATCACAGAAGAGATCCAGTCATTGGAACACCAATTACAGAGGAGAGCCAGTCACTGGATCACCCATCACAGAGAAGAACAATCACTGGGTAACTCATCACAGTGAAGGGCCAGTCACCGGGACATGTATTATGCCTAACACTGGAGTACCCATCACAGAGGACAACTGATCACTTGGACACAGATTACAAAGGTCAGCCAGTAACGAAGGCACCCATCAAAGAGGAGACATAGTCAATGAGGCACCCATCTCCTAGTTCAGCATCTCAATGTGGCACTGAACAAAAAGAATGCCCAATCACTGGGATGCAAATCACAAAGAGACCCAGTAAGTTGATAACACTTTAGAGAGGACAGTCATTCACTGGTACAACCATCACAGAGAAGGCCTAGTCATGAGGCACCAAAAAGAAACGAGGCTTAGTAATTGTGACTCCCATCACACAGGAGGCAAAGTAATAGAAACATCTATCAGAACGCAGACCCTGTCACTGGAATAACCATCATACAGGAGTGTCTTTCACTGAGGAACCCATCAGAGAGAAAGACCATTCACTGAAGCACCCATGGCCAAGGAGAAAAACTCAATAGGGTACTCATCATGGAGAAAAGCCTGTCACTGGTGCTCCTATCATAGAAGAGGGTTAGTTTCTGGGACACCCATTATTGAAGATGACCAGTAACTGGGGCATCAGTCACAGAAGACGCTCAGTCACAGGTGCACTTATGGAGGAGATCTCGCCATTGTGACACACATTAGAGAAGACCTGGTCACCGGGACTCCCATTATAAAGAAGACCCAGTCCCTGGGAATCCAATTGTAGAGGAGGGCCAGTCATTGGGCATCCATTATGGAGGAAGATGGTCACTAGGATACCCACTACAGAATAATGCTAATCAGATGTGAGCCCATCAAAGAAGAAAGCCGTCTCTGAGACACTCATCACAGAGTAGAACAAATCATGGGGAGACCCATCACAATGACAATTCAATGCAGCACCAATCACAGAGAAAAGTAGTCACTGGGAGGGACAACCATAACAATGGAGGGTCAATCTCTGGGGCAACAATTATATATGAAGTGCAATCTCTTCATATTCACAGAGGAGACATAGTTTACTGGAGCATACATTATGGAAGAGACTCAGTCATAGGGATATGCATCACAAAGGACAAACACTCCATGTGTTGGGAGCCGGCTGTGGAGATCCACCTGAGTGTTAGGGATTCAGGCGGGCTGTGGACCCTGAGGCCACCTGGTTGAGTTCAGGAGCTGAAAGCCCATTCCCTCCTCCCTTCTTTGTTGTTTGGCATGACCCACTAGCAGGGACTTTGATGATCTAAGCATAAAGTTCTGAGAATATGACAGGCATGACTGACTCCAGGGATTCATTGTTCCCATTTCTCACAGACTGCAGTTTTGGCTTTAAACTTAACACAGTTCAAACTCAGGTCATATTCAGGAGCCTTTAATATGGTACAAGCTTCTTTATAAGATTTAAAATTATATTTGTAGAAATAGTATATACACTTAGAGAGCTGCTTCCAGCCTTAGATGGTATAGATGATTATCTAGAGTTACCAGAAATGGCCCAGCACGAACTTTGGACTGGGTCACATTCCTAAGAGCCCAGCATCCACTTTGGGCTGGGCTGCATTCTTTTAAACCAGTTCTTTAGCTACAATTAGTGTATGTTTTTTCTACTAATTATAGAAGTTGAATTTATTTTATTCATAGAAAATATTGTAGAGTAGGTCATGCTACGTGAGGGAATTATGTTAGTTCAAGCATGATCAAACATGATATTTTGAGGTTTATAAGAATACAGCTGACTTTAGAAATTTTATTGTTCCCATTTTTTTAGTAATTGCTGTTTTGGCTTTAGTACAATTACAGTTTGTATTTGGGTTTTATTTTAGAAGCTTT
>NW_006955345.1:0-823 GCF_000164805.1 Carlito syrichta
GGTCTTCGCCCCATCTATAAGACATTTCACTTCAGGATGATTCCCCTAAGGGCAACAATAAAGCAGGTGCTGTAAAACAAACAAATTAAAGTAATTTAAGACCTTGTGTCTTTTGGCTTTAGTGAGTTAGTGAGTAGTAGAGCAGTGCTAGAAATTTCACTAGGATTGTGGCCATGTGAAAACATTCAAGGAGAAAGATGGAGAGAGGACAAAGAGAAAGCTCAAAGAAAGAATAAAAGAAAGAGAGAGATAGGGTCAGAGAGGGTAGTCTCTTATCTAAGTTCTCTGTCCAAAAACAAGTAGGTTCAGCAGAGTAATTAGTGATTTTCCTTTCAATACCAGATATCTAGAATATATTATTGAAATGGTAGAAGTTAATTTTTTAAAAAAGACGAAGGAATAAAAAGAAAGCTGAGCTCATCAGACCCCTCCCATGGAAGACTGCTCAAGATGCTTCCCTTTTTACTGTGGCTTCTTGACTGGCATGTTGGAGAGACCCTGGAGATTTAGGGCCTCTGGATTCAGCAGAGCATTTGTCAAACTCTTCTGTGACCTTTGTAAAGAAGGTGAAACTATGGCTCAGATGATAGCACAGCAAGATGGATTTATTACTGACTGGACATCCATCCACGAGAGAGTTAGATGAGGAATCAGCATCAGGCTGAACGCAGCCCTTCAGTGGAAGATGGAAGGACTCCTGTTCAACATGTTGCAGATTTTTAAAAAAATCAATGACAGATGAAGATACACAAGATATGTTGGCCAAATTGACAGGAAACATGAGGTCTAAAGGATCACTTCAGAAAATCTTTGATGGCAGAAT
>NW_006955346.1:0-689 GCF_000164805.1 Carlito syrichta
CCACAATCTACTACTTTCAAGTATATGTAGGAAGTTTAGCTGCAGTAAGTCAAGAATGAAAATGAAGCATCTTACAGAAGTGTCAGTAGTGTCTCCACTTCCTGTGGAACTGACAACTTCCTGTGGTTTCTGGGTTGATAGCAAGTCTCTGGGGGCAAGTCTCTAGGGGCAAGTCTTGCAGTAGAAGAACCTGTTTGCTCTGGTCTCAATAGAATAATATTGGTCCCCAATAGCAGTTCTAACACTGGGGAAAGGTCAGATCATGTTAGAAATTCAGAGCATTTGCACCTTTCCCAACTTTAACTACTTCTCCCTCCCCTCCATCCCCAAACCTCCCCCCAAAATGAAAACATCAAACTCATCTCTCTAAAAGTCAGTAATTCTCTGGCTAGGTGCAGTGGCATACCCAGTAATCTCGGCACTTTGGGAGGCTAAGGCTGGTGGACTGTTTGAGCCCAGGAGTTCAAGACCAGCCTGGGCAATACAGCATGCACTTGTCTCTACAAAAAAAAAAATTTAGCTAGGTGTAGTGGCTGAGGTGAAAGAATCATCAGCCCAGGAGGGCAAGTCTGCAGTGAGCCAGGACCATGACCATGCCACCACACTCCCAGACTGGGCAACAGAGTGAGACCTTGACTAAAAAAAGAAAAAAAAACCCAGTGATTCTCAATCACAGGGTATTTGAAAAA
>NW_006955347.1:0-745 GCF_000164805.1 Carlito syrichta
ATATTTTTAAATTCAGAAACACATTTCTAAATGTCTAAATAACACACAGATTAAAAATAAATATCAAGAGAAATTTAAACATATTTGAAATTAAATAAATATAAGACACTTGTCAAAATTAATATGTATTAAAAATTTGATAATACAGTGAAAGTGCTTAGAGTGAAATTACAGCATTCAATGTATATATTAAAATGGTAATGTGATCTAAAATTAATAAATCAAGAATTCAGTAAATTTAGGAAGCTAGACAAATAAGAGCAATGTATGCCTAAAACAAGCAGAAATAAATAACAATAAGATATAGCAAAGAAATGAATAAAATTGAAAACAAAAAAATAGATGAAACCAAAAGCTGATTCTTTATCAATAGAATGGACACATATATAGCAAGGTTAACCAGGGGAGAGAGACAGATAGAGAGAAAGAAAGAAAAGAAAAGAAAAAGAAAGCAAGGAAGAGAGAGAAAGAGAGGAAGGCAGAGAAAGGGAGAGAAATAGGAAATATAACTTTTCATCAGAAATGAAAAAATGGTTATTATTACTGATCCTATAGACATTAAAAGGATAATAAATAAATACTGCCGGCAACACTGTGTCCCACAATTTCAAAAGTTACATTAAATGGATCTATTGCATAAAATGCACAAACTACCAAATCTCAAACAGGGGAATATAGATAACTAAAATAGTACTATAGTTATTAAATAAATAAATTAATAATGCTTCCATTGGTATACCCTAGC
>NW_006955347.1:1953-2725 GCF_000164805.1 Carlito syrichta
ATCAGCCTGCCTTTTACTCTATGTGATGTAAAATATAGTAAATGTTAACTTCTTCATGGACAATAACACTATTGTCACAAAACCCCGCCAAATTCCTAAATACTCATAACAGTTATGCCACATGTTTTCACATATAAATAGAAAATTACCTAACACATTCTGGCACTATAGGGAAAAAAAAGTACACATTTCAGCATGTTTAAGATACAGATACTGAAATATTAAACACAGAGATTGTCACTCTCTCCCATTTTGTCCCTATTTGTGAATCATAGCCTCTATGAATGAGTAAGAGGATAGACACGAAGACCTGATTTACTATGAATAGAACAGTTTTGTAATAGGTAACTAGATTTTAACCACAAACCCAGTATCTGTTGCAAAGCTGAAAAACAGAAATGGAGGATGGTGTGATATGGTCAGGACTGAGGCTGAGAAAGCAGACGGGCTCTGGAGGAGCACTAACTGTTCTGGGGCTTGGTATCCTCATTCCTGGAGCTGGCAACTCTAGAAAACAAGACCATATTTGGCACCTGAGTTGTTTGGCAGTCAAAAGTGACAACATTATTAATAATGATAACTACGATATATCATAAATTTTCTATGTTCCAGGCAGTATATTGAGACCATAATTCTCACCCTAACTAATCTTGACCCTCTAAGTGTATGAACTGTTGTTATCTTTATTGACACCTGAGGAAGTTGACATTTAAGGAGTCTAAAAATATTTTCTTGGGTGTAAGGCAACCTGTTGTATGAGACATATCTTCTG
>NW_006955348.1:0-846 GCF_000164805.1 Carlito syrichta
CCCCTCTCTCTGTCTCATCCAACTCTGCCCTGAAAAGATCTGAAGTGGCCAGTATAGGATGAAGCAATGCTTATATGGCCCACAAGTGGGGTTTATTTAAGTGTATGCCCCATGGTCTTTCTGAGTCAGCACAGAAAATATTAATACATGACTCTACCCCCAAGCCACAGAGAATAAGAGCAACACAGCCCCACAACTTGATGCCATGTTTGGGATCTTCTGAGTCCTGATATAGCCCTAAGTTGCCGTGTTTGTGTCTACTAAGTCAAGATATAACACCAGAAGTGGCTCTAGTGAGGTCACAGGTGTACAAAAAAGAGTCCTGTACATAAACTCAAGAATGAGTCCAAGGCCTGGCACTGAGATTAAAGAGTTTGATTCAACAATTCTTTTATGTCAAAGTCAATGTCAAAACACTTCCACTTATACCAGCTTCATCAGACAAGAGAAAATTGGGGTTTCACTTAAAGAATCATCTGACACCTTCAGTAATGAAAGGAAACAGAGGAATCCTAATCAATTTTCCTTTTTTAAATGGAAAGCTAAACTCTTGCCCATTTTTGAACTACTGTTCTATTCAGAGAACTATTACTCATAAGTTAAGTATCCATTTCTAAGTTCTTATGAACATCATGCAGGAGACAGCCATGGAGTACCCAAGAGTTAAGCAAAAGCGCTGGCCTTGTGGTCTGCATCACTTCCCAGGGAATAAACCGGTTTTGCTCAGTCATTGTAGAAGCATTGCTGCAAATGCCACCAGCATTATTTGAAGCAGAATAAGCCACGTGATGCTCTCTGTCCACGTATTCTTGGCCTGTTATCCTTCCTTTCATCATTACTAATCTC
>NW_006955348.1:2238-3620 GCF_000164805.1 Carlito syrichta
CGAGTTGGAGTCTCACTCTGTAGCCCAGACTGGAGTGCAGTGGCATGCTGCCAGCCACCACAGCCACCACAGCTCCAGCGATCCTTCCACCTCAGCCTTCTAAGTAGCCAGAACTACAGGCGCGTGCTACCACACCCGGCTAATTTTTTTATTTATTGTAGAGACAAGGTCTTGCCAAGTTGCCCGGGTGGATCTCGAACCCATGGGCTCAGACAGTCCACTCACTTTGGTCTCCCAAAGTGCTGGGATGTCAGGCTGAGCCACCGAGCCCTGCCAAAGTTAATGTATTAAATGTACTTGACAAACTGAAGTCCAGGACATTACATTCCACTTATTATCATTGTGATTTATTTCTTAAGTAATATTTCAAAGTTAAATAACACATATGGGTTTGCGAGTCAGGCTGACTAGGGTTCCATTTATTTAGTAGTGAAACCAGCAAGTTACTATCTCTCAGCCTCAGCTTCCTTATCAATAGCAAGAATATCAATAACACACCATCTAAGGAATTGATTATTAACAAAGGACACACATTCAGTAAATGACTGCTGTTTTTACTATCTCTTCTGTGAAAGGTAATTATTGATTGATACAAAACTAAAACAAGTAATAACTCTGCTGGCATTATTAGAAAACTTTTCCAACTAAGAAAAAAATCCGCTCTCCATTCTGCGCCAAATGAATTGTTTCCCAGTTCATTTTTCTTCTTGGTCCTCACATATCCGTCTTTCACATAAAGAAAATGAACTCAGATTGGATCATGGGGCTCGCCATCAGTTAGTGTTCAGTAAGAAATACGTATGGCACAAATACCATTCTCAGGCAGCTTCAGGATCCGTCCTACGAAGAGACAGTCAAGATTTGGGGGCCTAAAAGCCCGAGAGTTCCTCTAGCGACTGAATGATGTCTGGAAAACTTGACTCATGCCGGTGGGTTTCTCTTTTGTCCATCTTTGTTCAAACATTCCTTTCTTGTAGCAGCATATTTTGCTTCTATGCTTTAGCAAACATTTCAAAGTGTAGCACTGGTGCAAGACCAAGTATGCCTCTAGCTAGATTGACATGGCCATAGCCTTTGCAAAATGCTTTACTTTTTGCAAGTAAAAAAAATATGGACATTACTTCTCAGTTATTTCCATATAATTGCACCAAAAAAAGCTCTCTAAAGACTCCAATGAGCCTAAAAAAATGATTACCTTAACAAAAAGAAAAGCAAATATCAATATTTACTAAGCCTCTGCTATATTTGGAGTACAATCACATAAACAATCACAGCACAACTTCAAAATGATATTCTGTTATTAATTGCCAAGGAACAGATGGCCACAGGAAGACAAGGAGAATGTACCTGACGTACCCAAGATTATATGCCCCCAACAGTGA
>NW_006955348.1:4160-6341 GCF_000164805.1 Carlito syrichta
AGTACAACCTTGCAAATTCCAAAGAAAAATGTATAGCCATGCAACCTTCCCCCCACCCCCTTACCAAAGCTAACATATAAAACTCTTTCTCTGGGTTGCTCAGCCTTGGAGCATTAGCCCACTGAGTAGCACCAGTGCTAATGAAATGCTACTTCCAAAGATAGCCTCGGTGTCACAGCCTCTCTGTTTTCCTGCAACATTTCCACTCAAATTTTCGGGACAACCTCCCAAATAACATTCATCCCCCAGTAACAGCACTGCCCTTCACCATTTTGGAGGATTCCAATGGACAGGGTCTTTGTTTTTTTAAGTGGAAGATTGGAAAGAGAAAAACTGCTTTATTTGAGTATTTTTCCTGCTAAAAGACACGACAAGGTTTTTCCTCCAAGAATATTAAGCTTTAGAGAAATGACGCTATAAATTACATCTTGAAATTCTGAAAAGTTAAATTAATAAAATTGGAAAGAGTTCAATCAGGGAAACATCAAAGGTCACGTACAAGCTGTCATTAAAAACAGTTGGTCCAGTTCAGTGAAATCAGCTTGTAATCCCAGCACTGTGGGAGGTCGAGGTGGGTGGAATGCCTGAGCCCGCGGGTTCGAGAACAGCCTGGGCAACTTGGCGAGACCTCAACTCTACAATAAATCAAAAATTAGCCAGCAGTGGTAGAGTGCACCTGTAGTTCCAGCTACTTGGAAGGCTGAGGCAGAAGGATCGTCGGAGCCCAGCAGGTCAACGTTGGAGTAGCGGTGAGCATGCCACTGCACTCCAGTCTGGGCGACAGAGTGAGACTTTGATTAAAAAAAAAAAACCTCAAAAAACAAAAAGCAGTTACCTGGAATTTATTATAGAGACAGAAAGTAGATTAGTGGTTGCCTAGGACAAGAGGAAGTGGGCACAGAATTTATCTTTGGTATGATGAAAATGTTGTAAAATCGATACGGTAATGGTTGCACAACTCTGTGAACATACTAAAAATCACTTAATTGTGTGTTTTAAATGAGTGAATTGGCCGGGCTCAGTGGCTCAGCCTGTAATCCCAGCACTTTGGGAGGCTGAGGCCAGTGGATTCTCTGAGCCTACGGGCTCGAGACCCACCCGGGCAACTTGGCGAGACCGTGTCTCTACAAAATCAAAAACTAGCAGGGCGTGGTAGCACACGCCTGTAGATCTAGCTGCTTGGAAGCCTGAGGTGGAAGGATCGCTGGAGCCCAGCAGATCGAGGCTGCAGTGGCTGGCAGCAGCCACTGCACTCCAGTCTGGGCGACAGAGTGAGACTCCAACCCAAAAAATAAATAAAAAATAAAATAAAAATAAATGAGTGAATTATATGGTACATGAGTTACATCTCAATAAAGCCATTATTATTTTTAAAAGCCACATATAGTATGATTCTATTTATATGACATTATGGAAAAAACAAAACTAGAGCAACAGAGAACAGGTAAGAGGTTACCAGAGATTGGGACGGGGGTAGCCCAAGAAAGTTTTGTAGGGGTGATAGAACTGGTCTGTATTCTTAATATGGTGGTGGTTATAATGTATTAAAATGTATACAGCTGTATAGCAAAACTTTAAACATCTATTAAAGAAACAAAAACAAAAAAGTTGTTTCTTTTTTCTTTCTTTTTTTTTGAGTCAGATTCTCACTCTTGTTGCCTAGGCTGGAGTGCAGTGGCTGACTCACAACCACCGCAGCCTCGACCTGGTGGGCTCAGGTGATCCTTCCACTTCAGCCTTCCAAGTAGCTAGAACTACAGATGCACGCCATCATGCCCGGCCAGTTTTTGTGATTTATTGTAGGGACAAGATCTCACCAAGTTGCCCAGGTTGGTCTCGAACCTCCGGACTCAGGCAATCCTCTCGCCAAAGTACTGGGATTATGGGTTGAGCCACCGCACCCAGCCAAGCTGTTTCTTAAAAGAAGTCTAGCCTTCATTTTAATTTTTGCCACTCTTCTCAAAAGAAAAAATGATGTTCTAATCTTTGAAAGTTATTCTGATGGCTTAGAATGCCATATCCCTTTACTAAAGATTTACTAAACATCCCTTTTATCCCTTTAATAAACACCCCTTGGGGAGGTGAATCTTTTCTTTCTCTCTCTCTGTCTCTAAATTACTTTTAAAAATAAACTGTTTTCTAATCTAAAAAAAAAAGATTTTTGAGACTGGGCATGCCTAA